>NC_039365.1:158090404-158396995 GCF_003573695.1 Papaver somniferum | reverse complement strand
ATAAAGAAACAAGAAGTAAAGTACTCACGGATTTAACGTGGTTCAACAATATACACAATGTGTGTAATATTGTCTACATCCACCAAACGGCTACGACCTCTTTATTCATTATAGAATCACCACTGAGAATTACACAACTGATTGACTAAATCAATCCATCGACTCACCACAACGTGACCGAACATAAGAACTCTCACAAGCACCCTATAAGATCCAAAGTAGCATCTTCACCCATACGAGATAATGTTTACCATATTATCTACCACAACGAGACGATCTTCTCTGCACACCCTGATGTAGATTATCATGGACGCCTTCATCTCAACACCAATAATCTAATCCAGCACCACCAAGATGATCTTCTCCTTAACAATATGTCTTACCAACATCTCCATATGAATACTCCATAACGACATATCTTCCAACATCGATAAGTATCCCATAAACACCATAATGATGTACTCCTTCCACCATTAGGTCTCTCACATAACCACCTAAATAGGTGGGATGAATCCCTCACATCTCTACGAGATTTACATTGAGGATTGCATTGACTAAAACACTTAGCCTAGACCTCCTTATATAGGAGTCACAAACTTGGTTCCCAAGTATCTGCCTCCTTAGTTTAGGAAACCAACTCATACTAGGAAACCATGGTTCATTAGGCAACCCATATTATATATGGAAGTTGACCCAATTTAAGAAATCCACCGTTTCCTTACAACAAAAACTCAGGTTACTCCACAACTTAGAATACATTAAGATATTAATCATCACCAAAGTTAGGCTAAATCAGACAATGGTTTATTCAGTGCTTTGTAAATGAAGCCATTACAAGACTCCATAACACCAATTCATTCATTACCTGTGAATATTTTTTAAATTAGGGGTATTCTTTACATTCGTAAAATTCAGATCAGTGAATCTCTGGACTGATTTAAAAACTCAACAGAAAGACTAGGGTCTTTCTAATGCCTACATTAGGGATTTCTTTACATTAGTTTAACTTGTAAACAAAGTGTTAACTGTTTAATCTAGAATAGGTAGGAATTCACTACAGAAGCAGCAGAATAAAAAGGCCACTAAATTTTACCAGCCCTTGCCAATAAGCCACAGCCAATCAAGTGCTATACCGACAACCAGACCTCCAAGAACACAAATTGTAAGCAAATTCCCCAAAGCTTTTGCTCTGGCCCCTGCAAACACATTTTTTGGTCATTTGATGAAAACAAACTAGAAAAACATAGATTCTTATATTTAAGCTAAATCACAACATTTTACAACTCATGACCAACCTTATAACCTTGGGGTGCAACAATAAAGAGGCAAACAGCGATATAACCATTGGATAACCCTAATAAGGATGTCAAAAGTATCATCCAACCTTAGTCTCCATATTTAGCAGTGAAATAGAAAGCTGGAAGAAATGCAAAACGAAAAATGGTCGCACTCATAAGGCCTCTTCTCGACTCTAACTTCAAGCTTTCTACTAGGGGAATGTACCTCGCGAGAAAATCCAACACATTGTACATTGCTATTAGAATAAGTGCACACCTGAAATTTTAAACCCGCTCACCGTCAGAAAATAGACCAAGTTGTTGATTAATCAACTAGATGATGAAAAGTTCAATTTGTCAATTTGGTAAACGAGTGTTTTTGCTGTTTATTTTGTTTGGCCATAAGTTTCGAATTGCCATTTGTAGTGACAAAAGAATGAAAATGCTCGGAAGAGAAACTAAAGGTATTACCATGTGTCCAAGCCATGCTTCCCAGTATCTTCTGCTAAGAACCCAGGGAAAATTGAAAATGTCAATACAGTTACCAGAAACGCAATGATTGCATAGTCTTTGTTTCCAAGAAGCAACTGCTTATGGCTCAGCCGCTCTAGTTCATCATGAGGACCCTCTTCAGACTGCAGAATATTAGAAAACTCATAATCTTATTTTGGAAAAATGCCAAACATTTTTCTAATGCTATTCATTCACTTTTGGATCAAAATGCAAATGATGTACCACTTCGTTTTGTTGCATTTTAACACCAGCAGCAGCTAAATCAGCCATAACTGTTTTTGATCCCTCTGAAGCCGCCTTTGAACGATAATATCTGACAATTGGTATTTTTGCAAAGACAAGTCTATAGAGCAGTAGACATAGCAACTCAAAAAGTGCGGAGATCACAAGGAACATTACTGCATTAAGATTTAAGAGATTTGTTGATAAAAATTTAATAATGCCAGGTTGCAGCCATAACATACAAACATCGGAACAAAATTGTTTGTGCCTTTTCCTTTTATTCATAGACAGTAAGAATAAAGTAAGTGTAATCTATTGTACATACTTGCTCCCTTGCGAAGACCATTTTTCGAGTTTTCAAACACTCCTTTGGTACTGAGCCGCAAAACCGATGTAAGAACCCCTGATGCAGACCCACCAGCCAAGAACGACTGCAAGAATTTCCATCAGCAAGACAGAAAACAAAAAGAAGCAAAGTTACACAATTATAAAAAATAGGAACATCTTATACCTGTATGAAGTCAGGGCACATTAAGGAGAGATCCCCAATCATTCCACCTTCAACACACCCATCGCCCAGTCCAAAAATGATGGCAATACAACATATGCCAATGTATGTCGCAAGGCCTCCATTCCCAGAAGTAGCCAAGTCTAACTATACACAACACGCCAAACATAACCGGAGTAGGCATAACTGACCAATCCATAAAGAACAAATAGATTGATTACAAACGCGAAGAATAGAATAGAGTACTCACAATTGGAATTGCTAGGGCACTTAAAAATAAAAGAAGATAGCCAATTAGATTTCGCTTTCTTGTGTTTATTGTTGCTTCGTAGTATGCTAGAATTGAGCTTGTTCCTAGAGTGATTACAACATAAACAAGTGTGAAGACCCTAGTAGGATGATAGCGCTGCGGAGGAAGAGAAAATTATAATCAGTCTAGTGAAATACTGATCAATGGTGTTGAATAGATAAAGCCCAAACACATAGACAAACCCATTAGAAACAACAGTAAATGTTCAAAGTGCTCTACAATTTCGTAAAATAAGAAACCAAATCAAGGAACACTAGATAACAAACATGTTATACTTCAACTGCACATCCATTTTACAAATACAGTATATGAAAAGAACCTCAAGTAATCTCTAGAGCAGTTGCCAAGAAGTTAGGAAACAAGATGTACCGGGAACAATGAGAGAGGTAGTAATCTTCAGCGCTTAACATGCTGTTCCAAACAAAAAGGCTGCCATTTCCTAGAAGCCAACATACTATCATGGCACTTGTTTTTCCCCGCAGCTGTTGATTCAAGAAGGGAAAAAAAAGTAAGAACTAGACACATGGTAAAAAGTAAGTTACACTGAAAAAAAGTGTAAACTAAGTTCGGCCCGTCCCAGTTCCAAGCCATATCACGTCTATCATTTTTCATCATGGATGAGGTTTGAACTTTGAAGCATTAGAAGAGTTTACATTCTTAAACCCTAAAGGCATTATTGATCAGTGAAGACGAATAGGTTTCGATTTATTAAAAATTCTTTGGTAATACCGATCAGTAACAACTGGAAGTGAAAAACGCGAAGATTATATAAATAAAAAAAACTATACCTCAGCTCCATTGGTTATTGGTGGGATCATCTTCTAAAAACCTGAAGAAATCGTAAAGAAGAAGAATAAAAACAGTGAAGAATAAGTCAAAAGAGATACAAAACAGACCTTGCAGGCAAGATCCTCGGTTCTCGCCTCTACTGTTGACTTGGGGTTTCTCACGTTAAAGCTACAACTATTTGGCGTAAACATAAGAGTGATGTAAGCTTTATTTCATCATCATATACGTAGGTGAATGTTCTACGTACCCGTTAGTGTTATAAAAAAATGTCCCAGATCTTACACGTACGATTAGATAACATGATGGAAACAAAGAGGGTTACCAACTGACCATTTGGTTTAGGCCCAAAAAACTGCTTTCAGGTCGTGTATCAACACCAAAAATTCTTCTCATTCCAAGATAGAATCTACCGTCAAATGTTTTTCCATATGATAGTGGGATAACAAAATGTATAAAAGTTGTCAAACAATATAATGGCCGGACAGAATTTTTTTAAATTGGTTGGTTTTTAAAAAAAAAAAGAAAAGAAGAAAAGAAAAAAAACAAACTGGGAGGTACTTGCTGCCGCGAGTGTAGTAACCCACAACTACGACTGCAGCAAGAAAGTTGAGCTATTGCACTCGCAAGATATGACCAAGTTTAACTTGGAAAATGTTCATCTACCTGTCTCGTGTTCGGAGTTAGGCTACAAATTTTCATTAGTCATTGCTAAGCTCCAGTTATACGTCAGAAACTAAACGATAAAGAATTTCATAATCTTCCATAATGAAAGACATTCTAAGCACAAGTCTAAATCAGAAAGAACTCAATCCAGCCCAAGAACTAAGTTTTGCCAAGCTGCATGAGGAGCCCAATTCGATGCTATGCAGAGTGAAACCCGCTAGGAGAAATGGGAAATCGATAATACAATGTAGCCAGATATGCCAAACAAAGCAAACAAGCAACAATTTTGGGGTACTAAGAACCTGACTAGTAGATCTCTAACAGGGGTTAGTCAATTGAAATTTGTGGAGATATTGAAGAATTTTAGAGAACTCTGAAATCTCTTGTTATTCAATAGAGAGTTTTCCAAAATCTCAAACAATTTCTGTTATTGGATCGTGACTTTCTAAAAGTCTTCGGAATTTCTTGTTATTGGATTTGGAATTTGAAATCAATGACTTATGGTTTTAAGAAATTTCTAGAGACTTTCATTACAAAACACACCGTAAAAAGCTAAAAAAAAGTCTCTCCAACATAGCTAAAAAAAAGTCTCTCCAAGCGGATTGGACCGGCTTTAGCATGGTGCAAAAAATAAAGCTATGTGCGGAGACGGTTGGATCTAGTGAATTTTTCAAAATTACAATAAATAGATTAACAAAATTTAAAAAAAAAAGAAAATAAAAGACTATAGTCCACAATTTTTTCGTTTCAACCTATAAGTTAGATAGCATGTGTGATCATCTATGGACAAAGTTGAGACAATACAACAACAAGTTATTCACTTGGAAATAGTTAAGATACAAGACTGGTTGACTATAGGATCAATGTCAAGTGATAAGGATTAATATACTAGTGTATTTACTTTAAATTATAATAAAACAATTATAATTATAGAAAGTAAAAGTAAATCACACAACAAGATTTTGTTACGAGGAAATCGCGAACGCAGAAAAAACCGGGACCTAGTCCAGTTTTGAATAATTTCAGAATTAAGACGCTATACAAAGAACAAAGCAAACCTCGTACAGTTGAGACCAAGTAATCTACTCATAGTTACTTAGTTCCCTCAGTATCCCTGCGCTTACAACCGTCTGGTCAATGCACGTGAATCCCAAGACAGGAATCACTATCTTGAGTTGCTTTACCGATATAAAGTCTTAAGTACTCAACTCCTTATGATCGTCGTCTAAACAGTAAAGGAACAAAGTTGTTTGGTAACTACTCCAATAATATTTTAATAAAAAGATTCGTTGAGTTTTGACAAAGGCTCTTCCGTTTAAACTAGTAAACTCCTTTTTCAGGTAAGATCAATCCAAATCAGTAACTTAAATTCAGATTCACAACTATCAGATTTGGATATTGAAAAATACTACCAAATGATAGTTGTCGATCTAAACGATAATATGTTCATATTTATCAAAGATAAGTCGGATCCCAGCCGATCAAGATGTGTGCGCAAATTACAAGATATGTAAACCAATAAGAAAAATATTCTTGTCCTCAAATATTCAGTTACCTTCTATTGTACCTGCACAACACAAACTTGAATCCACTTATGTTCGATCACACACAGAACGCAGTCTGTGTACAATGGATGATCACAAGCTGTCTTTAGATATAAAAACAGTTCTAAAGATCTCGTAAATACTTCGATCTAGTTTGAGTGACCCTTATATCAGAAGAGAAAGCTCTCAAGAATAATCAAACTAGGTGTAATCAAAGTTTCAACAACCGTTGGTCAATCAAATCAACAATCAAAAACTAAAATAACAATGCAATTATCTGGTTTCCCACCAACGGTACTCGTAGAGCTTCTTGATCCCACAAAATTCATTAAACGAGCAGTCGTAAGAGATTTCACCTCATTAGGGTACATTCCTCTCCAGATAGACGGCTACACCAGAAATAACATGAATGAAGTTTGTATGGCTCTTAGGATAGTTTGCAAGAAATGCAAACTCAACTATTTTTAGAACAAGGTTGTTTGGAAAACAAGGAAATTCCAAAACCGAAAATATTCTCAAGATATGCAATAAGTATTTGATTTAGGTTTTCATATTTCCAACTAATATCCAACCTGTAATTTTAAAATCTCTCATTAGAAAATATCTAATATTGATAGACACATTTTTGTATCTAATTTGTCCTCAATGTTCTGTATTGTTGGTACTCGATTTCGTACTTATTATGGTGTTTTATGTGTTTGTAGATATTTTTGGGAAATAAACATTTTTGGAAAATTCGGCTCGAAAAGTTGCTCGGGCACCCCCGGTGAACATTTGCTATACGGACCCCTACTTTGGATATGGGGCATCCCAATTGATAAGGGGCACCCACCTGATATTCGTCACCCGCGGATTTGGATAAGGGGCACCTTCTTCTTCAGTTCAAATTTTCAGATTTGGCGGGAATATGTTGCAGCCAACTGGTAGTTTCTGCTTCGAGATTTGGGCGTGTTAGAAGGAGACTCAATGGATAGAACTTTGTGGGATAACTTGATATAGCTTAAAAGGCTTGGTATGGGTCTTTGGTTCGATTGAATTTGGCTAGCTAATCCGTGGTAAAGAAAACAGAGCTACATGTTTTTCCGAGAGTTTCAGTGAAGAATTTCCGGGAGTTTTAGTGAGACTTAATCACCCTAGTGAGTTGTAATCATCCTGTTACAATTTAACAGGGGTGGTAGGATGTGTTGTTTCGACTAAGTTGGGTTGCATCGTTGGATGGAAGCAAACAGAGGAAACGAGTTCTTCACAAGTTCTATATGAGTTACAGCGAGTTTGGGACGTGTACTACTCATGTTTTAAGAAGTTTAGCTGTAAATTGGAGCACTCACAAGGTAAATAAGGAGAATCAGCAAAAGTTATCGCATGCAGAGAAGAAAAAAGAGAAATTATTCTCGAGAATAATTTTCCTTTATTGCCGGAATTATTTGGAGTTATGAGGATGTATTCTCAGTTAGATTTGTATATATAGGCTTCTGGGATCACAGAGAGGAGGACTGAGAGTTTGGGGAGATTACAGAGCTGTGAAAGTCGATTTACAGAAGAATCACCATTTCTGCTGATGTGAAGAACACCAAGAACATAAGGCGCGCAACAACAGTCGTTTCTCAACAGTGGAAATGACACACAGGCGTGGGTCGAGAGCTACAGAATCAGCGACAGTACTGTTCTATCGTTCTTTTGGCGCCGCCGACGCGGACTTGTCTTTAGGCTAGAGTTTTTAGATTTTTTTTTAGGTTTTTATTTGTTTTTCATTTTTATTTTATTTGTTCTTCTTTACGTTTTTGAGTTTTTGTCTTTTCCTTACATATTTTGGAGTTTGAAGCGAAAGAAAAATTTGCCAAAGTTTTTGGTGAATACTTAAAAATTTGAAGTAAAAGCAAAGCGAAAGGAGTGAAAGAAAAGAAGAATAAAAATTAATTAAAAAAAAGAGAGAGAGAGACAATTTTTTAGATTATCTTTTTCATTTGCACTATATTTTTGGACTGTGGACTTTGGGACTTTATTTTTGTTTAAAACCCTACGGAAGGGTGGTTTGAATATAAACTGTTTGCAGAGAAGGACGGCGATTACGATACCGCCTCGTCCCCCCGGGTTCGTACATGACATAAGAGTCGTGGCCCGAGTCGACTTCAGAGGTTCATCCCTCGTCTGGTACGGGAGGTAAGTTTGTCGAAACACTCGCGAATCCCCTCTCAGCGAGTTACTGTATTCCTTCGTTTGCATATATGCTGAGGATTTGAAAACGACTGCTTTAATTTCCTACTAAAGATCAAGGACTGGCCATACAACATAGGGGTTCGGATTTCATCACCGTTCCCTTCTTGCCCTCCTTAGGAAAACGAAACCAAACGCGAACCTAAGCCTAAAATTTGACTAGAACGAGACCTATAGGGTAACGAGCTTAATAGGAAAGTCATTAGAAAAATATTGGTTACTCTTTTAAGCATGCCTCAAAGTTCATGGTTTCTGTGAGTTGAATACGCCGCCTTGTAACGCCGGTGAGGCCTTGGGTATCAAAGTTCCACTAAGCTTCCCTCGTCTCGATTCAACTTACTTAAACTCGGATTGCTTCCAGAGGGTTTGCTTAAATTGTAACGAATTCCTTTTCGAAGGATTAGAAGCTGGTCTAGAAACAATCTAAGTGGATCCATCATGCTTTTTGTTTGCTAGAGATCAGTAGGTTTGTTGTGGTGGAGTCAGCCTTGTCTGTGTTTGCATAGAACTTCCCTTCCTTTTAGGATTTCTTTCTTTTTCTTTTGTTTTTCTAGTGTATGCCCAAGGTTATTAAAGAGCGGTCTTGTAAAAGGAACACTCTAGGTCGTTTGATTAGTGATAAACCTAGTAGTTCTTCTTGTGAAGGCGGGGAGCTCGAAGACTCTTCTTTTGAGAGCTCTGTCTTTGGAAATTTCATCTTTGAAAACTTGACAATTAGTGAAGAAAGTACTCCTAGTCCTTTGGTAGTGCCAGAAATGGCAACTTTGAAAGCTTTATTAAACCCAACTAGGACCTCTCGTCCGTCTTGTATCAAGTTAGCTGAAACCGAGGCAAATTATGAACTCAAACCTGGGACTTTACAGATGCTGCCAATCTTTTTAGGAAAATAGAATGAGAACCCCTATTTTCATGTTAGGGAATTTGAGGAAGTTTGTAGTACTCTGAAAATTAAAAACCTTCGTGATGATGCGTTGAAACTTAGGTTATTCCCCTTTTCCTTAAAAGATAAAGACAAATCTTGGCTGTATAGTTTGGCTTCTGAGTCAATTGAAACCTATGACCAACTTACATCTACCTTTATACAGAAGTTTTTCCCAAGGCACCAAACATCGTCTATTAGGACATAAATCTGTACTTTTGCTCAACAAGAGGGAGAATCTTTATATAGGTATTTAGAAAGGTTCAATGACTTAATATCTCAATGTCTTCATCATGGTTTAGAGATGGTTAGGTTAGTTCAGATCCTCTACGAGGGTTTAGATTATTCAACAACAACCATGGTTGAGTCCTTATGCACAGGTGGGTTTGAAAATAAAACTGTTGATGAGGCGATGACATTTTTGAATGAAATCGCCGATAATACCCAACAATGGGAAAATAGTAGGGAACCCCAGAAAAAAATTCTTCTAATTAGAGGAAATGTCAATAGGGTAGAAGGATATTATGAGTCAGATGCTAAAATAGCATCCATAGACAAAAGGTTAGAAGCCTTAGAATTAGGTCATTATAGTGGTAATAGTGGTAGAATAGAGCCTTTTTGGGAAGTCCATACTGTTGAGGAGCAAGCCAATACTCTTTATAACAACAATAGATTCGATAACCGTCAGAAGTTTGACCCATATTCAGAAACCTATAACCATGGATGGAGAAACCATCCCAACCTTTCTTGGTATAAGGACCAGAATCAGGGTCAGTCTAGTAAATCTCAAATTCCCCCAGGTTTTGGCTATACTAAGAATCCTTCAGCTCCGACACAGTTTCAGAACCCTTCGTATAAGAAGATTATGAGTTTAAAAGAGTCTCTTGCTTTGTTAACTCGTAACACTGTGCAGTTTCAGCAATCTGTTGCTCAAGGTTTAGAAGAAAATAAGAGAATAGGTCAGGCTAACTCTCAGGCTATTTCCGAGTTGAAAACCCATGTTAGTCATATAAATGAATTTTGAGCGTATTTTCATCATGATGAGCTAGACCCAATCCTTGGGGCGACGGAGGATGCTATCTTTCCAGTGAAAAAGTGGTAATTCTTAATTATTTAATTTGTGCAATTTTTATTTATGATTATTTTCCTAGATTGAAAATAGATTTTATGATTTTTGTTAAACAATTGTATTATCTTTTGATGGAACATGCTTAGCCTACGATTTTGATGTCTCATGCTTTGGAATAACATTTGTTGTTTCTAAAAATCTACTTTTGCAATAGTTGAGAATCAAATTGAACGTGTGAAATTGCATGATTATAATTAGTATCGCTTTGGAATTGGTAAATAGCGGAATCCTAGCCCCAGTCTCTCCATAATTCTCACAACACTTTTTATTCGAGTTTTTTATTTTTATTTATAAAAATTAAGTCTAAAAAAGCTTCTTTCACAAGTCTTGAACGAACCATTACTTACCACTACTACAACTCAATTGAAAATACCATCAAATATCATTTTAGCACTTAACTAATATAATTTTCTAAGAGATAAGTTTTTATTTCTGAAAAATAAAAAACTTATAATCGAAAATCATATTTAAAAGATTCTCAATATTTCGGTTTGGGATCACCTTCAATATCAAGGAATATCTTTGAAGAATTATACACATGTTAAAATTATGTCGACATCTGGAACTTTCCTAGTTAGCAAACCCTAATTCCAAACTCATACAAAACCGTAAGTAATATGTGGATGTTGGAAATCGATTTTTCTCTTGGAATCGGTTTTACCATGACTCCTAACATAGATTAAGATCGGTTCTACCAAGTCCACAAATATAGGTAGGGATCGGTTCTACCAAAGTTCTTACCTAGTTCGAATTGGTCATCAAGTGGATCTTCATTGAAAACCAAACCAAAACGCCTATTGATTTCTTTTCGATTACCGAAACAAGTTTCGTATATGATATATACTTATTTTAAACATATGTAAATAGACATAGTTTCCTAGGACATCACCCCTATATTCAATACACAATCAAGTAACAAGTTACATAGATTAGGTCGATTTCGCATCTACGAATTTCAAAAGATAAACGTTATACTTCATAATCAAATATTCTTCCTTGACACTTAGATCATAATAAAATGACAAAGTCTAATACTAGAGTATTAAATATAACCTCGCATGTTATGATTTCAATCTTAAACGACTTGAAAGTAACGATAGGAACATAAATAATTCAATTCAGTATCACTAATCTCAAGTGGAAGGATGATGTCTTCACTGTAGTCGATATGTCTTCACGATCTTGAGGTCTTCAAGGTAATGATTGTATGTCTCAACATTCCTAGACTTTTTAGTCTAACCTAAACAAAGTTGATTCTAGTACATTTAATCAAGCGACTCTAATTGAGTTTTCATACTAGAATATGACAACCAAACTTGACATATCAACGCTTAGTGGGTTCAACCGCATAATGCTCTAATAATTCCGATAAAACCTACGTAACAATGTATTACCAAGAAATAAGGCCTTATAACAAGCTTTAAAAATTCATTAGAAGTAAATGTTGAGGAAATGAGATGAGTATATAATGATCATATGTAAATAATATAATAACCTCGTACTTTTACGAAAATTCCATATCGACACCCGCACTCAATCCAAAATTCATCGTATCATACAACCACGTTCGTCCATTAATGTAAGGGCTGGACACCGAGCCATAAAAAAAAGGTTTGATGGATTGAATTCACGGCTTCAATACCAAATACTCACCCCTAACTATACCCTATTGAGTTGCTCAAAGAGTTTTTCTGATGTTATTGATGGTTTGAAAGTGTTGTTTGATGCTAATTTGGGAGTTCTTAATTTTCCATCAATTTGGTACAACATGTATGGCCCAATTAGTAATTAGTCCACAAAACCATTAGTTAGTCCTTAAAATGAAAGATGATGCCATTGTAATCTAAAAATAATGTCGCAACTACAAGTATAAGGATGAAGAAAATATGAAAGGAAATGACTAAATACAACCCACCAAAAACTAAACGCAACCTTTTCATAAAATCATTAAACTTATTGAAGTGGGTAAATAAAATCAGCCTTCATCATCTTTCCTAGCACGCACTTTTTACAGGTACGATGTATACTGATTACAAAGCCAAAGGGATGTTATTGATCACTAAGCCCTTTGAGTTACTAGAAAATTTTAATTTGGGTGATTAAGTTCTGATTGAAAATATAGTGGGAAGGCGTTAGTAACCTATGAAACAATGTAAATGAATCATGAATCAATCATCTCTCAGCTAAATTCTGTGTGAGCACGAAGTCGGTGGTAATTGGTATTTGGTTGTTAGAGAATTGCTCGATCGAACTCACAAGTGTTTCTATCTCAAGCTTGTTGTCAAATTTAGTTTCCAAAACTATATCTTGATTTCTACTCTACAGTTGGTTAAGTCTCGAACTATGATAAAAATGTAGTTGAGAAATGAACATCACGACATTCATCATTGTGTTCTACCATTTGAGGCGAAAATAAACCGAAGCTTTTGGAGAACTTCATCAAAAAAAAAGGTAAGTGAAGACTAAACCACCTATTTCTCAAGTTATATTCACTTTTCTATCCTTGAGACGTCGTCGCGTAACTAATTAGACTATCATGCATATTCAAGAATTTCGAGTCGAGATATAAGTACCAAGTTAAGGGACTTATCGAAATATAATGACTAAGATTAATAAACATTTACTCATACTTGATGAATTTCGGTTAATGGCAAGTTATTGTTCGCAATCAAAATCATGATTCAAGTTGTCATTCGAAAATAACCTGGAACAGTGATATGTGTCATTGATGTTATTCGGGAATGTTTTAAATAGATTTAGAGAGAAATATAGAACTACTATTGATTTGGATATAAGACAGTGTTATCAGTCTTACAAACTGGGAAAACTGTTATAAGTCTGAAGCAGTATTACATGTACTCGTACATGTAGCAGAGTAGCTATATGTTGACTAGCAGATTTGCGGTAGGCATATCCTTATGAACACCATGTAAAAATCTGTTTAACTCGTGAACCAGATCGGTAAGTATACCTAAATGCAAACCGTAAAGGAACTGTGGTTATAGAACCAGTTTGGTATCCATACCGGTACACGTACCAGAAATTTTTTGTGTTCAGGAACTCAGTTTGTGTATCCATACCAGTACGCATACCAAAATAGTTCTATGGACTCCGGAGCCGGTTATAGTCTTAAGGTACACATACCGGTACGCATACCAAAATAGTTCTGTGAACTCTGGAACTTGGTTGTGCTTAATAGTTCACAAACCGGTACACGTACTGTGACTAACCTGACTCACGAACGAATATGGTAATTGTATTTGTACATATACTAACCATGTCGATTATTTTCAAATGAAATAAAATTATTTCTACGATATAATTATCATTTAATCAAATCTCTAAAAACACTAGACTTATTTGATCACATGATTGTGACTCAAGGTTTATGCCTTAAGTGTTTATGAAATGAATATTAAGCTTATAAGTTCAAATTGGCTAGTTTAGACTAACTACCTTGAACATAGTCTTTACACACGGTCCGGTTACGGTTTCACCTAACCAGAGTGTATATCTTGTTTATGTAAGTCATATTCAAAGATTCATCTAACGATGGATATTGATTGCTTGGTTCCAGATCTATCTTAGATTAAACCTAAAGCAACCTATGCTTTGAATGTCTATAAAAGGGGAACTTCAAGCAACTAAGATTTTTGAATCCCGACACTATTTTGGTGTGTCCTAGTTGTAACTAGAGCCGTCTTCTTCCTAACCTTTTTAGGGTTTAACGAGTATAAAGACTTCATAGGGATTCATGAAGCCAGGTCTAGTTATCTTTTCTTGATAACTAGAGTATCCTGATCTTGATCGATTGTTGAGCTGCTTACTTGATTAATATAGATAGATATCATCAAAGTTCTCGTCGTCTCAAATTTTGTCGATTCCACAAGTTGAGTAATAATCTAGGCTGCACTTCGGGTTGCATAAGTCGAATTTTTTGAATTAGCTAGACTCTGTCTATTGCTATCGATTTTCATCACCTTAATCATATTTTTTTAATCGTAAAGGAAATCACATGTTATTTTAATCTATGGGAGTCAGATTGGTTTAAAGTCTTCAATTGAGTTGAAGCAACTCTTAGTTGGTGTGACGTCAGCTAAGGGAATCAATTGCGCGGAGTCCTGCTGGGATTCAAGATGCGTAATGAGGGCGACTGTACCTTAATCAACGGGAGACTCTATTAGGGATCAACTACATTCCAGTCCGAAGTTAATTGGTAGTAAGCCTGTGTCTGTAATGGCTTAATACAGTTTGATGTTCAATCTGGACTAGGTCCCGGGATTTATTTTTTTTGCATTTGCGGTTTCTTCGTTAACAAAACTTCTGGTGTCTGTGTTATTTATTTTTCTACATTATGTTGTTTATCTTTATAATTGAAATATCACAGGTTGTGCGTTAATCAATCATAGTAGATACACCCGACCTTGTTTTTTGGATACGACTTGATTGATTCTTGGATATTGGTCTTTGGTACCGCCCAAGTAATCTTTTTGTAATTAGGTTCACAGATTTGATTTTGTAAACGTTCTAATTTAAAGAGAGAGAGATACACTCTAGATATTATTCCTTGATTGAGTTGAACTCTCGGAGTTGTGTTGAGTTTGTCCATATAAATTGTCTAAGAAAAAGTTGGTGGTGTATTTTTTACCCCACTGTTTTCATAAGTCTCACCAAGATCCACCGAATTTACAATATAACTATGGCCTAACTGGATTTCTTATTATCTTTTGGTTCTACTTGAATCTAATCATGTATATAAGGGTGTATATCTACTAAAATACTTGAGGAGACCTAATCGAGATAGGTTGGGAATTAAGGTTTTGATGGATTTGACAGGATCGAATAAAAACACCAGAGAGAATCACGAAGGTTTGGGAAAAACTAAACACAATATAACGAAGATGATAGATGTAAGTTTTCTTTACCCATATGAAGAAGGTTTATAAAATTTTCAAAAGGGTTGTTGTTATAGTTTTGAAAGTGGTAGTAAAAGTTCGTTGCTCGGACTTGAATAGATTTTAAAACGAAAATATATGTACAAATTTGTCACAAGATGTTCGAGAGGTATTGGGACTAAGGAATTGGCCAATTCTTCATGCATGTGGTATATTTTATTTATTCTTAACAATTACTGCTCAAAACATAAATATATGGACTCTTATTTTGCCAAAATAGATTCTCAGAATATTAGTTATAAGTCGTAAGCATGGGACATCAAACATTTAAGCAAGCATGCCGCATCAAATAAAATGATAACTAATTAATTAAAATCATTTTTCAATTTTTAATCAGTGCAAAAGTCATAAAAAGAATAAATTAAATTTACCACAATGACGAAAATAGACTCCCTCCGTCGTCCCAATATTGGGTTTAGCTCCTCATATTAATCATAATCTCAAAATGTTTTATTATTGCTCCAAAGTTGATTACAATTGAGTAAACAATGCAACAGAGAAATCGCAACAGCAGTTTCTGTTGCGAAGACGATGTTGGACTGTTACAGAGAAACAAATGGTGACGGAAAACTAAATGCTGTGGTTTACTTCTCTGTTGCAAAATATGATGAAGAAACTGTTGCGATGAAGATAAACGTTGCAGAGCAGTTGAAGAAACAGTTGCAAATGGATGAAGGAACCGTGGCCGATTCCTTGTTCTTCACGGGCAGCAGCAGCAGCAGCAACAGAGTTCTGAAAACTCTGATTTCTGCTCCTCTGGCCCTCCTTTCGACTCCCAACTCTCGACATCCCTTCCCTGTGATAGTAGAAACCTATTTATACACCTAAGCCTCATTGAATCTCGCCATAACTCCTCAAAAATCTTCACAATGAAGAAAAAATATTTTTGAGAATAATTTCTTATTTCTTCCTCTGTGTACGTTAATTGTCTTGTAAATCTTCATAAACTGATTGATACGCATCCTAGGAGAATATCTGGGCTTAACTACACAAACATGCAACATCTTTTACGTGATTTTCTTTCCAAAAATGAGACGATATTCTTTTCTCTGTTTTGATTGGGAATTGATTTTCTGGACAAATTTGATCGATCCCAACCACCATAATATCTTCATATACTCATATCACATATACCCATTAAGTCTCATCTCTTTAATCTCGTTAAAACACCTTCAAATGTCGAATTGAAAATCTGCCAGTAAAGGAAAGAATTTTCCCGCCAAAACAAATTTTGAATTTTGAAAGAAGGTCGCCCCTTATCCAGTGGTCGCCCCTTATCCAAAAGCGAGAGTCCGAATAACACTTGTCCTCCGGGTGCCAAAATCAACTTTTCGAGCCGAATTTTCTTAAAATATTTATTTCCAAAAAATACCTACAAATACATAAAATAACAAAATTAGTACAAAATCGAGTGCCAACAATGTATAATATTGAGAACAAATTGGACACAAAAATGTGTCTATCAAATACCCCCAAACTTATTATTTGCTAGTCCTCGAGCAAAATTTATTCTTGAAAAGTGACCGAGTTAATCTCGGGTGGGTTTATCAGAGGTGTACCCACAAAAACCAATACTCCAGACCCTAGCTATCTACGCAAAACCTTGGAAAGCACTAAAGAACCTCCTTGGTTGGTATACTTATTAATTACAAGAGGAAGTACCCTGACGCGAAATTCCAATTGCTGTATACGAGTTTGCACTCAAGCATACTAAAATTCATATAAGTGACAGAACTCTACTAAGATAGTTTCACGATGGACATCATACTCGGAGTCAGACTAATCACATGGAAAGATTAAGAAGATGGAAAAAGAAAAATGTAGATGGTTGAAAAGCGAACGGTGTTTCCCATATCTGTCTGAAGGCCTCTGCCAAGATGAACCTAACCTAAATGACTGAGATACCGGTCTGACTAATATTAACACACTGGCATATACAAGGGAACCAGTGGTCAATAACTTAAATCTAGATCAACAAACTGGCAAATACAAGGGAACCAGCAGTTGACTACACATAACAATAATCATTTTTTTTTTTAACTTAACGGCATGAATAGATCTTTTGGATCCAAGCGCATGCTTCTTGTCAGCAGATTACACGATAGTTCCCACGGGTCCTGCATTCCACACTTGCTTAGGCGACGGAAACAGGGAGAACACACGCATATTGCTATCCAAGTGTTAATACTTATTCCGATTGGTCTAACTGGTCCGGTCTTTTTTTTTTTTTTTGAAAAGGTAACTCAGTCACTCTATTTCACCCTAGCAAAGGTAACAACTTGAATCGTGTGCCCCACCAAATCACTTGAAATAAAAGAAAACTAAAAATAGAAAGTGAAAAGGACTCGACAAGATATGGCGAAACTATCATGTTATTTCTAACACCTGAGCTCTGTGCTTTTATGAATAGACTCTATAGATGTTTCCATCTAGTCAGATTGGTTCCTCAACTCCTAAAACAAAAATGTTTCCATCCACTTAGATTGGTTAGTGCTATCCTAAATACGCATAAATTTCTAGGCTCTGGAGTTTATTTATTACGCAACTAAAAAGTTTCTCCCAATACCACCAAACTTAAATCTAACATTGTCCTCAATGTTCTAAAGATAAAATTAAAAACATGAACAAGGAGAAACGGTTACTATTTGAAGTAAAAGAGTTAAGGAAGGATATTACCGTGTTGCGTGAGATTGGGTTACCTCCCAAGAAGTGCTAAGTTTAAAGCCTTCAGCCAGACTTAGGAAAGGATTAGTCAACTCGAACCATAAAGTAACAGTCGAAATAACTGTGGGTCTTCAAAACTAAATAGAGCTGACCAAAGGAAACTACAATAACCCAAGAAAGTGAACATGTACTGCATACCCTTATCTAGTTTCCTGATGAAGATACCTATGTCCCATTGTGGTTCAGGTTCAGGTTCTATGAAAGGATCTTGATAGAATATTTTCATTGGCTGCGTTTCTTCATAGATGGGATCCGAATCACTAGGTCTTAGAGTCTGTAAAAACTCAAATACGAACTTAGAATCACGAAGTAATAACCTAAATAATTGCGGATCCTCTAAGTCAATCAGATATGACTTACATAGTTGACCACAGTGAGAGTAGTGGTCATTCTTAGGAAAATGTGTCGATTCCATTAACCTAAAGTACTTAGGCTTAGTCTCAGAACTTAATAAGTGACACATTTGAAATCTATACGTTCCCACAATTGGAAGAAAACTATTTGGTGGGAAAACAAAATCAATCTTGGTATTATTGCATGGGTTAACCACATCAACCAGAGGATGGGTTTCTAACATTTGAGACTCTTGTTGGATATCATTAGGTTCTGGAAAACGATTATGAAGATAATCTTGTAAGATGGTTGAGGCATTGATGTCAAGTCCCAAGTGAGGGACCTTACTAAGAGTTAAAGCACATGGAGAATGATACTCACCCCCAAACTTAGAGTTTTCGGCGTCTCTAGATAGACTAGTCATAACCTCCCTAATTTCTAGGTCGGCAATTGATTTTTCTAAGTCAGGTTCATCCTCGCTAATCTCTACGAGTTCATCTAAGACTATTGTTTCTAAATCGTTTGACTCGATCTCAAGATAAACTGGTTCCTCTAAACCATCATCGGTTTCGTAAACAGGACATACTACATCGTCTGAAACGGGGGTATCTCTAGTCAAATCCTCGTCCTTTTGAATAGGTGAATAATTTTTAAAATTATTAGGATCTGAATCAGAAATAATATAATCATTATAAGGCTCAACTGGGGTAACAAATTCCTGATCACTATTCCCACATATTTCAGATTCTTCATCATCACTATCCTCATCATCATGATACAATTTTTGAAATTCAAGAATTCTCAATCTTTGTTCCAAACTACATGGTCTATGTTTATAATATTTCTCATAGATCGTTAGAGGTGATTCCTCAATAAAAGTTGGAGTATCCATATATCGCTGCCCACGCATATATTCACCAAGAGTCATTTCCGAAGACGTCTCTTGATAACGAGAATTTCTAGACATATATTCTCGCAACGTCATCGCAGGTGGCGTCTCCTCAAAAGGATTCATCACCGAAGAAATATAAACTACAGAGGGATTCTATACAATCACAAACAAGGCCGACTCGACTCCACCAAAGCAAACCTAAAGATTTCTAGCAAACAAAAAGCATGATGGCTCCACTTAGATTGTTTCTAGACCAGCTTCTATCTTTCGAAAGGGAATTCGTTGCAATTTGAGCAAACCCCTCTGGAATCAATCCGAGTCAAAGTAAGTTGAATTGAGGCGAGGGAAGCTCAGTGGAGCTTTGATACCCAAGGCCTCACCGCTATCACAAGGCGGCGCAGTCACGCATTCAACCACAGAAACCATCATGAACTTTGGAGTGTGCTTAAAGAGCAACCAATATTTTTCGAACGAGTTTCCTATTAAGCTCGTTACCCTATCGGTCTCGTTCTATTCCAAATTTTAAGCTTGGGTTCGCGTTAGGTTTCGTTTTCCTAAGGCGGGCAAGAAGGGAACGGTGATGAAATCCGAACCCTTATCTTGTTTAGGCCAGGCCTTGCCCTTTACTAGGAAAATAAAGACAGTCCGGTTCGTCCTCAAACAATTATCACCTTAAGGCAGACAGTAACCCGCTTGCAGAAGATTCGCGGGTGTTTCGATTGGACTTACCTCCCGTACCAGACGGGCGATGAACCGTTGTCGTCGACTCGGGCCACGACTCCTATGCCGTGTACGAACCCGAGGGGCCGAGACGATATAGTAATCGTCGTCCTTCCCTGCACACAGTATTATTTTTTTTTTTTTTAATAATAATACCCTTCCGTAGGGTTAAAAAAAATAATAACAAAGTCCAAGAGTCCAGTCCAAAGTCCAAATAAATAAATAAAGAAAAAAAAATTACAGTTTTCCTCACACACTCTAAAAAAAAAAATTAAAAATTAAATCCTAAAATTGTCCTTTTTTTCTTCTCTTTTCGCTTTTCGCTTTAAGATTTTTCCTCTCCAAGTCCTTAGTTTTCACTTTGAACCTGCAAAATAAAGACAAAAAGAAACGTAAAAGGGAACAAACAATTCTAAAAAATAAAATAATAATAAACCTAAAAAAAATAAATCAATCTATATAAGTCCGGTCGGCGGCGCCATTTTGTTATAGTTTTTCAAGAGGTAAGTAAAAGTTCGTTGCTCGGACTTGAATAGATTTTAAAACGAAAATATATGTACAAATTTGTCACAAGATGTTCGAGAGGTATTGGGACTAAGGACTTGGCCAATTCTTCATGCATGTGGTATATTTTATTTATTCTTAACAATTACTGCTCAAAACATAAATATATGGACTCTTATTTTGCCAAAATAGATTCTCAGAATATTAGTTATAAATCGTAAGCATGGGACATCAAACATTTAAGCAAGCATGCCGCATCAAATAAAATGATAACTAATTAATTAAAATCATTTTTCAATTTTAATCAGTGCAAAAGTCATAAAAAGAAAATTAAATTTACCACAATGACGAAAATAGACTCCCTCCGTCGTCCCAATATTGGGTTTAGCTCCTCATATTAATCATAATCTCAAAATGTTTTATTATTGCTCCAAAGTTGATTACAATTGAGTAAACATGCAACAGAGAAATCGCAACAGCAGTTTCTGTTGCGAAGACGATGTTGGACTGTTACAGAGAAACAAATGGTGACGGAAAATTAAATGCTGTGGTTTACTTCTCTGTTGCAAAATATGATGAAGAAACTGTTGCGATGAAG
This sequence comes from Papaver somniferum, assembly GCF_003573695.1. Lineage (NCBI taxonomy): Eukaryota > Viridiplantae > Streptophyta > Magnoliopsida > Ranunculales > Papaveraceae > Papaver > Papaver somniferum. Next base: position 158,376,181 of record NC_039365.1, on the reverse strand, counting down.
ATAAACGTTGCAGAGCAGTTGAAGAAACATTTGCAAATGGATGAAGGAACCGTGGCCGATTCCTTGTTCTTCACGGGCAGCAGCAGCAGCAGCAACAGAGTTCTGAAAACTCTGATTTCTGCTTCTCTGGCCCTCCTTTCGACTCCCACTCTCGACAGCCCTTCCCTGTGATAGTAGCAACCTATTTATACACCTAAGCCTCATTGAATCTCGCCATAACTCCTCAAAAATCTTCACAATGAAGAAAAATATTTTTGAGAATAATTTCTTATTTCTTCCTCTGTGTACGTTAATTGTCTTGGAAATCTTCATAAACTGATTGATACGCATCCTAGGAGAATATCTGGGCTTAACTACACAAACATGCAACATCTTTTACGTGATTTTCTTTCCAAAATGAGACGATATTCTTTTCTATGTTTTGGGGAATTGATTTTCTGGACAAATTTGATCGATCCCAACCACCATAATATCTTCATATACTCATATCACATATACCCATTAAGTCGCATCTCTTTAATCTCGTTAAAACCCTTCAAATGTCGAATTGAAAATCTGCCAGTAAAGGAAAGAATTTTCCCGCCAAAACAAATTTTGAATTTTGAAAGAAGGTCGCCCCTTATCCAAAAGCGAGAGTCCGAATAACACTTGTCCTCTGGGTGCCAAAATCAACTTTTCGAGCCGAATTTTCTTAAAATATTTATTTCCAAAAAATACCTACAAATACATAAAATAACAAAATTAGTACAAAATCGAGTGCCAACAATGTATAGTATTGAGAACAAATTGGACACAAAAATGTGTCTATCAAATACCCCCAAACTTATTATTTGCTAGTCCTCGAGCAAAATTTATTCTTGAAAAGTGACCGAGTTAATCTCGGGTGGGTTTATCAGAGGTGTACCCACAAAAACCAATACTCCAGACCCTAGCTATCTACGCAAAACCTTGGAAAGCACTAAAGAACCTCCTTGGTTGGTATACTTATTAATTACATGAGGAAGTACCCTGACGCGAAATTCCAATTGCTGTATACGAGTTTGCACTCAAGCATACTAAAATTCATATAAGTGACAGAGCTCTACTAAGATAGTTTCATGATGGACATCATACTCGGAGTCAGACTAATCACATGGAAAGATTAAGAAGATGGAAAAAGAAAAATGTAGATGGTTGAAAAGCGAACGGTGTTTCCCATATCTGTCTGAAGGCCTCTGCCAAGATGAACCTAACCAAATGACTGAGATACCGGTCTGACTAATATTAACACACTGGCATATACAAGGGAACCAGTGGTCAATAACTTAAATCTAGATCAACAAACTGGCAAATACAAGGGAACCAGCAGTTGACTATACATAACAATAATCATTTTTTTTTTTTAACTTAACGGCATGAATAGATCTTTTGGATCCAAGCGCATGCTTCTTGTCAGCAGATTACACGATAGTTCCCACGGGTCCTGCATTCCACACTTGCTTAGGCGACGGAAACAGGGAGAACACACGCATATTGCTATCCAAGTGTTAATACTTATTCCGATTGGTCTAACTGGTCCGGTCTTTTTTTTTTTTTTTGAAAAGGTAACTCAGTCACTCTATTTCACCCTAGCAAAGGTAACAACTTGAATCGTGTGCCCCACCAAATCACTTGAAATAAAAGAAAACTAAAAATAGAAAGTGAAAAGGACTCGACAAGATATGGCGAAACTATCATGTTATTTCTAACACCTGAGCTCTGTGCTTTTATGAATAGACTCTATAGATGTTTCCATCTAGTCAGATTGGTTCCTCAACTCCTAAAACAAAAATGTTTCCATCCACTTAGATTGGTTAGTGCTATCCTAAATACGCATAAATTTCTAGGCTCTGGAGTTTATTTATTACGCAACTAAAAAGTTTCTCCCAATACCACCAAACTTAAATCTAACATTGTCCTCAATGTTCTAAAGATAAAATTAAAAACATGAACAAGGAGAAACGGTTACTATTTGAAGTAAAAGAGTTAAGGAAGGATATTACCGTGTTGCGTGAGATTGGGTTACCTCCCAAGAAGTGCTAAGTTTAAAGTCTTCAGCCAGACTTAGGAAAGGATTAGTTAACTCGAACCATAAAGTAACAGTCGAAATAACTGTGGGTCTTCAAAACTAAATAGAGCTGACCAAAGGAAACTACAATAACCCAAGAAAGTGAACATGTACTGCATACCCTTATCTAGTTTCCTGATGAAGATACCTATGTCCCATTGTGGTTCAGGTTCAGGTTCTATGAAAGGATCTTGATAGAATATTTTCATTGGTTGCGTTTCTTCATAGATGGGATCCGAATCACTAGGTCTTAGAGTCTGTAAAAACTCAAATACGAACTTAGAATCACGAAGTAATAACCTAAATAATTGCGGATCCTCTAAGTCAATCAGATATGACTTACATAGTTGACCACAGTGAGAGTAGTGGTCATTCTTAGGAAAATGTGTCGATTCCATTAACCTAAAGTACTTAGGCTTAGTCTCAGAACTTAATAAGTGACACATTTGAAATCTATACGTTCCCACAATTGGAAGAAAACTCTGATTTCTGCTCCTCTGGCCCTCCTTTCGACTCCCAACTCTCGACAGCCCTTCCCTGTGATAGTAGCAACCTATTTATACACATAAGCCTCATTGAATCTCACCATAACTCCTCAAAAATCTTCACAATGAAGAAAAATATTTTTGAGAATAATTTCTTATTTCTTCCTCTGTGTACGTTAATTGTCTTGGAAATCTTCATAAACTGATTGATAAGCATCCTAGGAGAATATCTGGGCTTAACTACACAAACATGCAACATCTTTTACGTGATTTTCTTTCCAAAAATGAGACGATATTCTTTTCTCTGTTTTGATTGGGAATTGATTTTCTGGACAAATTTGATCGATCCCAACCACCATAATATCTTCATATACTCATATCACATATACCCATTAAGTCTCATCTCTTTAATCTCGTTAAAACACCTTCAAATGTCGAATTGAAAATCTGCCAGTAAAGGAAAGAATTTTCCCGCCAAAACAAATTTTGAATTTTGAAAGAAGGTCGCCCCTTATCCAGTGGTCGCCCCTTATCCAAAAGCGAGAGTCCGAATAACACTTGTCCTCCGGGTGTCAAAATCAACTTTTCGAGCCGAATTTTCTTAAAATATTTATTTCCAAAAAATACCTACAAATACATAAAATAACAAAATTAGTACAAAATCGAGTGCCAACAATGTATAGTATTGAGAACAAATTGGACACAAAAATGTGTCTATCAGTTGTATTTAGTTTTAATATGGGTTGTATTTAATCATTTCCATTTTAAAATAATATATCTCACAAACTACAAGTTGGAATTAATCTATCTTACAAAAACAAATGTGTTTTACCCGATCTGACGGTTCTCGATGGGATTTTTGCACCGATCAACGACTCATGTTTATAAGAATATGTAAGAGATAAATCATGGATCAAAATACACCCTCTTTTTAAGCCTTAATCTGACGTCTCTGCGTTCTTCTTGCACTTAATATCTTCTTCCGTTCCCACTCCCAAATATCTTCTTCCGTTACAACGCCATTATCATCACAAACATAAATTTAGGCATTTTTCTCTCTACATAAACCTTAGGGCTATCAATATGATGCGTTATGTTAGAAGAACTTCCTTCCTACAAAAACCTTAACATAAGTTATCATCTTCCTAGGCTTTTCCATTTCTTTCTTCAATATGCTTTCTCAAGGCTCAAGACTACTAGGTGAGTATTATCTTTTAATTTTTCTTTAAATTTAAATTTTATTAGTTTTTTGATTTGGGTTCCTGTTTCTTCCATATGCTATATTTGACAATTACTGTATTTAGGGTTTCTTTCTTTTATTAAGAAATGATATTTTTGATTTGTTATGAATCTAACATGGATAGTTTTAGATAATTTGACTTTAGATTTTAAAAACTACTAGATCATTAAAATATTTCTTCTTTTGGTGGAATTCATGATTATTAAGTGGATAATTTGATTTTGTCTTTCTATTAAGATGTATTTATCATAGAGAATTGGGTTCGTATCTATCATTTTCAGGTGTTTATTTTCAAAATGAAGATGTTCAAAAGTGGTGGAGATTAAGCTATCAATTTGAGGTGTTGGTCAGGACATGGTAAACTTAGCTAATGATATTCGTAATTAATACAACATTTTTATGAGTTTGCTTTCCCTAATTTCCTATTGTACTTTTATTGATAAAGTTACACACAACTATTATATTTGGCCTGAGTTTCTAAGAACCAGGTGTTCGCAAATTGTATTTTGTTTGGCGGGGATGATGTTAAGGTAATAACAACATGGTTTTTTCATGATTGAAGAATTAGAAGAGTTAAAGATACGATTTGAGGATAAGAAAATTGTGCTTTTTTTAATCTCGAGTCTTAATATAATTGTATTGATCTTTGTGTACCTGAAAACTTGAAAACATTGTCAGGTGTTTGATTGTTGATTATTTCTTTTGTAGATTCATGTAGGATCTTAACCTAGAAAATCGACTCGCAAAGTTAGGGTCTCATAAGTTTTATAAACTGCAAGATCTTAAACTTCCCATACTATGTCGGAATAATAATTTCAACAAGTGGCCGGATGGGTGGATCTGAACATGGAGATTATAGATGTAGAAAAAAGAAAGAATCAAATGATATAAGAGAAAAAGCGTTACTCTATTCTTTTAAATATGACTAGGGTTTAACCCGTGCCAAAATGGCACGGGTGTTATATAAGTTACCTATAATCATGTTAGATTATTTATTGAAAATAACTTCTAGTCAAATTATTCTGGACTTTGAAACAGAAGCCCGGAGAACAGGGGCTTTTGTATACATGTAAGATCATTTTGTAAATACCAATCTATTGTCAAATTATAACGTGTAATTTGAATAATCTGATAAGTTTATCTATCAAGATGAAATCAAAATTCTATTTCCACTAAGTCTAAACAAATAGAAACGAAAATTGGTTCTGAGAAAATCTCACCTTTCTAAACTAAAAAGTTGTGAATAGATTAAACCCCAACGACCTGTGATAGCCAAATTTTCATAATCTGGCTAATCATAAAATACAGGCACCCCAAAATTTTAACCATGAGCTTACTGTAATCAATAAGGTTATCTTTGAAAATGTATACTTTAGCTAAATATACAACAAATGATTTTTAATACAATGATAGAAACCCCAAAAATTCATACATGAAACAATGTAAAAAAAAAGGATTTTCTCTTAGCTCAGAGTAGTTTAACTAGTCACAGATGTACGTTTTGGTGGACGAAGATTGAGAGAAAATTGAAAGAAGATTGAATGGAAATATTCTCTTGGATTTGAGTTTTTTCCTCTCCACAATCTATCCCCCTCCCAACTTTATTTTTTGATTTCGTTTGCTCCAAAGTAAGGAATTAGAGTTTTCATACCTACTCATCCTACCGAATGTGAGCGAGAGAATCAATTGTTCAGTTTTATAAGAAGGTAGGTTTGTTATTTTCAGTTGATTAAATTTTTCCATTTTGATTTAGACTTTTGAGATGGGAATAAGAGAATATGTAATGAATTTTTCTAAATTAAAATGTGTATTCATGGGATCGACCGCATGATAGACGCATATATGTGTCTATTTTGTTCTCAATTCTCTGTATTGTTAGTACTTGTTTTCGTCCTTATTATGGTATTTTGCGTGTTTGTAGGTATTTTTTGGAAATAAATAATTTTGGAAAAATCGGCTCAAAAAATTATGCGGAGCATCCCCGGTGGAAAGTTGTTATTCAGACTCTCATTTTGGTTAAGGGGCAACCCAATTACTAAGGGGCCCTCAGTTGGGCATTTGTTATTTTCACTCCACAGACGGTTAGGGGGACACCCTTCTTCACGATTTGAAAATTCAAAATGGCGGGAAAGTTCATGCAGTTCACGGAAGAAATTTGGGTTCGATCTTGTGTGGGCTTTGAGCGAGATTCAATCACTGGATTTTGTTTTGATTGACCTGCTTGGGATAAACAGGGATTGTATGGTTAATGGATTCGATCCAGTTGGGATAGAACATCGAGTCTTGGTTAAACAGGGAAGAGATATTATCATGGGATATTGGATGATACGTAACTGCATGGGAGAATATTTTCTTCTTTATTCAACAAGATTCGACCAATCAATCCAGGATAAACAAGGAAATCCAGCTCAGAACAAACGTGTGAGAAGAGAACAGGAAAGTATCTAACAGAAGACGCGTGAAAGGTGAACAGGGAAATAAAATAATCCCGTGAAAATAAAAATCATTAAGGGAGAATTATTTGCATTTAACTCGGATTATCTCGGTGCTTTTGAGTATAAATATGTCTATGGGGTTGAATAGAATGGTTGTCGAGAGTTTGGGGGCTTGAGGAGAGCTTAGGAGCAAGAAATCAAGATGAACAGCAAGCTTCATGCTGCTGTTTGCTGCTGCTGATGAAGAACACCAAGAACACGAAGAACGGACTCGCAAGCACAGTCGTTTATGAACAGTGTCTAAGACGCAAGGCGTGGGTCGCAGTACAGTTTAAGCAGAAGCAGCACTTGTCATTTATCGTTCATTCTGTGACGCTTCTTGTACGTCGCAGATTACAGTTTACACCATTTTCTCTTCTTCTCATCATTTGTAAACCATTTTTGAGCCATAATAAATTATTTTGAGAGCATTTATACTATGATGAGCTAATTCCCTCGTAACCAAGGCAATGGAGGAAGCTATTCACGCAATATAAATGGGTAACTATTTTATTTAATTATATAATTCACCTAATCGCTGCTTTTGCAGAGTTTTAAATTGTTTGAATGATTGTCTTAATTGTTTGTTATTCAGTTTGATAGGTTATGCTTGGTTTAATCTCTTGATAATCTATGCTTAAGGTTTGCAAATAATGTTTGAGAATCTGTATGATTGATAGTGAATTAAAGATAAAAGAGGACTTAAGAATTGAATAGAGTTTTGAAATTTTTATCATTCAATTTTGCGTAATAGTGGAATCTAGTGTCTTGGTTACCTCTCGCACCCATTGTTAATATTTTTGTATATATATTTTTAAATCTAAAAATCCATTATCTTTACAAGTCCGAGCAACGAACTTTTACTACCACTTTCAAAACTACAACAAAATGGCGCCGCCGACGCGGACTTGTATATATATTGATTTTATTTTTTTTAGGTTTATTATTTTTTTTAGAATTGTTTGTTCCTTTTTACGTTTCTTTTTGTATTTATTTTGCAGGTTCAAAGTGAAAACTAAGGACTTGGAGAGGAAAAATCTTAAAGCGAAAAGCGAAAAGAGAAGAAAAAAAGGACAATTTTAGGATTTAATTTTTAATTTGTAATTTTTTTAGAGTGTGTGAGGAAAACTGTAATTTTTTTATTTATTTATTTTGGACTTTGGACTTGAAACAATTGGACTTTGTTTTTTTTAACCCTACGGAAGGGTATTATTATTAAAAATAAATAAATTATTATATAAACTGTGTGCAGGGAAGGACGACGATTACTATATCGTCTCGGCCCCTCGGGTTCGCACACGACATAGGAGTCGTGGCTCGAGTCGACGACAACGGTTCATCTCCCGTGTGGTACGGGAGGTAAGTCCAATCGAAACACCCGCGAATCTCTTGCAAGCGGGTTACTGTATGCCTTAAGGTGATAATTGTTTGAGGACGAACCAGACTGTCTTTATTTTCCTAGTAAAGGGCAAGGCCTGGCCTAAACAAGATAAGGGTTCGGATTTCATCACCGCTCCCTTCTTGCCCGCCTTAGGAAAACGAAACCTAACGCGAACCCAAGCTTTAAAATTTGGAATAGAACGAGACCGATAGGGTAACGAGCTTAATAGGAAACTCGTTCGAAAAATATTGGTTGCTCTTTAAGCACACTTCAAAGTTCATGATGGTTTCTGTGAGTTGAATGCGTGACTGCGCCGCCTTGTGATAGCGGTGAGGCCTTGGGTATCAAAGCTCCACTGAGCTTCCCTCGCCTCAATTCAACTTACTTTGACTCAGATTGATTCCAGAGGGGTTTGCTCAAATTGCAACGAATTCCCTTTCGAAAGATAGAAGCTGGTCTAGAAACAATCTAAGTGGAGCCATCATGCTTTTTGTTTGCTAGAAATCTTTAGGTTTGTTTTGGTGGAGTCGAGTCGGCCTTGTTTGTGGTTGTGTAGAATTCCCTTGCAATTAAGAATGTCGAACTGGTATGATAGAAGCCAATACAATGAGTATCGACCTGAATTTGAATATGGACATCATCAGTTTTATGACCATGGTGGGAATAGTAGTTGGGAACGCCAACCTTTTCAAGGTTATGGTTCATATCATAGTGAGCCCAATTACTATCCACACACGAATTGGTCTTACGAGCAAGAAAATCAGGAATATTATAGTACTAGTCATGCGTTTTTGGAAAATTACTTAAAAACTAGTCCTGATTATGACATTTCTAAACCTGTTCAATCTCTAGAAGAAACCTACCAACAAATTCGAAGGGAGTATGAACGTGCAGTTAGTTCAAGAGAAGAGAGTACACAACGGTCTAAGATATTCAATGAGACTTGTGAACGTATAAGTGTTACGCTCAGTGAAATTCAAGCACGTTTAGAGGCAGAAAATGAACAGTTAGCTAATGCTGCTCGAAATAATCTAAATTTCCAAAATAGTGTTTCCAATTCTACCCTTGATATCAATAGTGAATATTTTCCCAATCTAGAGGACGAGGTTAGAATAAAAGACACTACTTATTTAGATAAGGTTCAATCATCTTTGTACTATTATGATGATGAGGATAGTAGTAATGAAGAATCTGAAATATGTAGGCATAGTGATCAGGAATCTATTAATCCAATTGAGCTTTATAATGATTATATATTTCTAGTTCAAATCCAAATAATTTTTATGATTATTCACCTATTCAAAAGGACGAGGATTTGATTAGGGATACCACCGTTTTAGACGATGTAGTTTTTCCTTTTGATTACGGAGCCGATAGTGGTTTAGAGGAACGGGTTCATTTCGAAAATACTGTTTTAGAGTCTAGCGACTTAGAAACAATAGTCTTGGAAGAAGAAGATAGACCCGTAGAGATGAGTAAAGATGAACTACCTGATAATAAATTAGAAGAATCAATTGACCATTTTCAAGAATCTAATGATCCAGAAATTAGGGAGATTGTTACTAGTCTATCTAGAGACACTAAAAACTCTAAGTTTGGGGGTGATTATCACCTTCATAGTGCCTTACCTTTAACTCTCAGAAAGTCCCTTCACTTAGGACTTGATATCTCTGCCTCGACAATTTTACAAGATTACCTTCATACTCGTTTTCCCGAACCTAATGATATCCAGGAAGAAGTTCAGTCGTTAGAAACCCATCCTCTGGTTGATGTGGTTTGCCCAGGCTATGATCCCCAGATTGACTTTATTTTCCCACCAAATAGTTTTCTTCCAACTGTGGGAACGTTTATATTCCAAATGTGTCGAATATTAAGTTGTGAGACTAAACCTAAATGCCTTAGGAAATTAGAATCGACACATTTGCTTAAGAATGACCACTATTCTCATTGTGGTCAATTTTGTAAGTCATATCTGATTGACTTAGAGGATCCGCAATTATTTAGGTTATTACTTTGTGATTCCAAGTTCTTATTTGAGTTTTTCCAGACTCTAGGACCTAATAATTTGGATCCAACCTATGAAGAAACGCAGCCAATGAAAATATTCTATTTAGACCCTTTCATAGAACCTGAACCGCATTTAGCGATAGTTTTCAGGAAACTAGGTAAGGGAATTCTTTTCTTGTCCATTTTCTTGGTTCACTGCAGTTTCCTATGGTCAGCTCTTTTTGGTTTTGAAGACCCACAGTTATTTCGACTGTTACTTTATGGTTCAAGTTGATCAATCCTTTTCTTAGTCTGGCTGAAGACTTTAAACTTAGCACTTCTTGGGAGGTAACCCAATCTCATGCAACATGGTAATATCTTTCCTTAACTCTTTTTCTTAAAGTGGTAACAGTTTCTCCTTGTTCATGCTTTTAATTTTATCTTTAGAACATTGAGGACAATGTTAGATTTAAGTTTGGGGGTGGGGAAGAAACTTTTTGTTAGTTTTAAGTTGCAATAAATAAACTCCATAGTCTAGAAATTTACGCCTATTAAGGATAGCACTAACCAATCTAAGTGGATGGAAACATTTTGTTTTAGGAGCTGAGGAACCAATCTGACTAGATGGAAACATCTATAGAGTCTATTCATAAAAGCACAAAGCTCGGGTGTTAGAAATAACATGATAGTTTCGCCATATCTCGTCGAGTCCTTTTCACTTTCTATTTTTAGTTTTCTTTTATTTCAAGTGATTTGGTGGGGCACACGATTCAAGTTGTTACCTTTGCTAGGGTGAAATAGAGTGACTGAGTTACCTTTCAAAAAAAAAAAAAAAAAAAAATTTAGACCGGACCAGTTAGACCAATCGGAATAAGTATTAACACTTGGATAGCAATATGCGTGTGTTCTCCATGTTTCCGTCGCCTAAGCAAGCGTGGAATGCAGGACCCGTGGGAACTATCGTGTAATCTGCTGACAAGAAGCATGCGCTTGGATCAAAAAGATCTATTCATGCCGTTAAGTTAAAAAAAAAAAAGAAAAAAAAAATGGTTATTGTTATGTGTAGTCAACTGCTGGTTCCCTTGTATTTGCCAGTTTGTTGATCTAGATTTAAGTTATTGACCACTGGTTCCCTTGTATATGCCACTGTGTTAATATTAGTCAGACCGGTATCTCAGTCATTTAGGTTAGGTTCATCTTGGCAGAGGCCTTCAGACAGATATGGGAAACACCGTTCTCTTTTCAACCATCTACATTTTTCTTTTTCCATCTTCTTAATCTTTTCATGTGATTAGTCTGACTCCGAGTATGATGTCCATCGTTAAACTATCCTAGTAGAGCTCTGTCACTTATATGAATTTTAGTATGCTTGAGTGCAAACTCGTATACAACAATTGGAATTTCGCGTCAGGGTACTTCCTCTTGTAATTAATAAGTATGCCAACCAAGGAGGTTCTTTAGTGCTTTCCAAGATTTTTCGTAGATAGCTAGGGTCTGGAGTATTGGTTTTTGTGGGTACACCTCTGATAAACCCACCCGAGATTAACTCGGTCACTTTTCAAGAATAAATTTTGCTCGAGGACTAGCAAATAATAAGTTTGGGGGTATTTGATAGACGCATATATGTGTCTATTTTGTTCTCAATTCTCTGTATTGTTAGTACTTGTTTTCGTCCTTATTATGGTATTTTGCGTGTTTGTAGGTATTTTTTGGAAATAAATAATTTTGGAAAAATCGGCTCGAAAAATTATGCGGAGCATCCCCGGTGGAAATTTTTTATTCGGACTCTCATTTTGGTTAAGGGGCAACCCAATTACTAAGGGGCCCTCAGTTGGGCATTTGCTATTTTCACTCCACAGACGGTTAGGGGGACACCCTTCTTCACGATTTGAAAATTCAAAATGGCGGGAAAGTTCATGCAGTTCACGGAAGAAATTTGGGTTCGATCTTGTGTGGGCTTTGAGCGAGATTCAATCACTGGATTTTGTTTTGATTGACCTGCTTGGGCTAAACAGGGATTGTATGGTTAATGGATTCGATCCAGTTGGGCTAGAACATCGAGTCTTGGTTAAACAGGGAAGAGAGATTATCACGGGATATTGGATGATACGTAACTGCATGGGAGAATATTTTCTTCTTTATTCAACAAGATTCGACCAATCAAGCCATGATAAACAAAGAAATCCAGCTCAGAACAAACGTGTGAGAAGAGAACAGGAAAGTAGCTAACAGAAGACGCGTGAAAGGTGAACAGGGAAAGAAAATATTCCCGTGAAAATAAAAATCATTAAGGGAGAATTATTTGCATTTAACTCGGATTATCTCGGTGCTTTTGAGTATAAATATGTCTATGGGGTTGAATAGAATGGTTGTCGAGAGTTTGGGGGCTTGAGGAGAGCTTAGGAGCAAGAATTCAAGATGAACAGCAAGCTTCCTGCTGCTGCTGATGAAGAACACCAAGAACACGAAGAACGGACTTGCAAGCACAGTCGTTTATGAACAGTGTCTAAGACGCAAGGCGTGGGTCGCAGTACAGTTTAAGCAGAAGCAGCACTTGTCATTTATCGTTCATTCTGTGACGCTTCTTGTGCGTCACAGATTATAGTTTACACCATTTTATCTTCTTCTCATCATTTGTAAACCATTTTTGAGCCATAATAAATTATTTTGAGAGCATTTATACTATGATGAGCTAATTCCCTCGTAACCAAGGCAATGGAGGAAGCTATTCACGCAATATAAATGGGTAACTATTTCATTTAATTATATAATTCACCTAATCGTTGCTTTTGCAGAGTTTTAAATTGTTTGAATGATTGTCTTAATTGTTTTTTATTCAGTTTGATAGGTTATGCTTGGTTTAATCTCTTGATAATCTATGCTTAAGGTTTGCAAATAATGTTTGAGAATCTGTATGATTGATAGTGAATTAAAGATAAAAGAGGACTTAAGAATTGAATAGAGTTTTGAAATTTTTATCATTCAATTTTGCATAATAGTGGAATCTAGTGTCTTGGTTACCTCTCGCACCCATTGTTAATATTTTTGTATATATATTTTTAAATCTAAAAATCCATTATCTTTACAAGTCCGAGTAACGAACTTTTACTACCACTTTCAAAACTACAACACCGCAACTGTGAATTTATCAATTGGGAGGAAAAATCAGGACCGGTCTTTATCTTTCCTAACTTAGCGAAGCTTCATTTTATAATACAGTTCAAAGAAATAAGCAGAAAAATATACATAACTAGGGTACAACCCTTACCATAATGACACATCTCGATAATAAGTAATTATTTGTGTATTGATTTTGACTTGTGCCCGTTTGTTTGTAGTAATTATATAACGTGACATATTGTGGTTTATTTTATTTTATTTTGACCTTTGGTGTATTTTAACCGAGTTTATGTTATTAATAAGAGGATTAACCACAACTTTTGATTTATAATGTTACCAATTTTGTAGCGACACAAAATTAACATAACTTATTACTACTCAACAACCGTCTCCACCATTACAAACCATCTAATACCATTTGTTTCTCCACCATAACCGCCGCCTACCTCCCTTTGGCCGTTTATCGTACTTCTGATTTTGAACCACAAACATCATGAGTAAAGTTTTGGTTGAACAAACTTTGGTCATTAATTAATTTATTCCATTATATTCTTAATTTTATTTGAACGGTTAGAACCATGATTTATACAACAGGATACTAAAGGTAGCAGGGGTACCGCTTAGGTGATCCTGCGGTTATGACCATTTTTTTCTAAATGGTATGGTCTCATTTTCAAAATATGATATCTGTTTTTATCAATCGTGATGACCAACTACATCTTTCACGATATAATGTTTCCTCTGTTTTAAATATACGGGACTAATAATGTCCACGACTATTCACCAACATCACCCCAATAAAACCACCCATCGACATTATTTTTTCCACCATCCTAATATTATCGCCTCCACCACCACCCTTCTACCAGCCACCGCTTCTTCCACTACTAACCACTAATTTCTATTGATATAATTTTTATTAAAATGTTTATTAATGTAAAAATACATATTTATTGGATTAATTAAGAGGAAATTTAATGATGATAATTAAATAAATTATTAATTATGAGAGATTATGAGACACTAATTAATAAAGCATTCATAATTATCAATTTTAATTAGAGAAAACCACAACCATGAATTTAGATTTTCCCAGAATGCATCCTGACCGTTCTTTATCTAGGCTAAGTTATTCAAACTATGCTTTATATTCTTGACTAGGCCTTAACCCGTGCCGTAACGACACAGGCATAATTTTTATTCAGTTATGCATTTTCCGATATATGAATATTAAATTAAATATAATATGTATTAATATCAAGTTTACCCTTTTTATCATTACAAAAGTAAAGGTAAACCCTATAAATTTTTTTATTCTTCACTTCACAAATCCTTTCTAGCATTTTCCGCCTTGACATCCTCCCATACTGTGCCTCTCATTTCTCGAGTAGTATCCTCAAGCCAGCAATGAAATTATATTGAAATTATTTTTTACATATTTTGTCCCAAAAAAAAACGTTATTTGATATGTTTTTTTAGTTTACAAAGATATATCCTATCGATCCTTTGAATTGTATTACTTTTCTGCATCTGCCTTATATTTTAGTGAAGAATGTTAGGATCTTCATGGACCAAAGGAACCTACTACGGGCCTGACCACATATCACCTACGATGTCCCTACTTGACCACCTTGGGATAAGAGGTGTGCGATTTTAATCTAAAAGGCTTCGGTGCTACGTAAGGAGATGTCCAAGCTTATTAAGATCCATATGTGCTTCTCTTTCTTCCATGTGGGACTATCTTTAGATATACTTATGTGGTTTATCACGCCACATACTCCAACAATCTCCACCTTGGCGAGATTAAACCACTTCACCAGTCCAATCAGACTCTACCATATGATTACCATCTGTATATGCTACCCATCGATCATGATTATTATCACTATGCGCCCTAGAATACAACTCCACCTTGAGTTAATGAGAAGGAAAGCACTAACTCTACCTTGAGAATTTCCTTGCCCACCTAGAACCCTGATCCACAGTTAATGTGTGAGACACTAACTCCACCTTGAGCGCCAGTTCAACCTTGAGCATTGCCTTTCGGATCTAGAACCCTGCTCCACCTGAGTCAGTGCGTGAGACACTAACTCTACCTTGATCTCCAGTTCAAATTTAGGCCTTGCCTGCTCCACCTTGATCTCCAGTTCAAATTTAGGCCTTGCCTGCTCCACCTTGAGTCTGATTCCACTTGCACCCTAAACCGGGTGACATCCACAACCACTTTAATGTTCGAATAGTAGCCCCAACCATGGGTTATGATACCAATTGTTAGGATCTTCACGGACCATCAGACACTACTCAGGGCACAACCACATAATCCCGAACCCCAGTTGACCACCTTGGGATAAGAGGTGTGGGGTTTTTAACTAAAAGCCATCGGTGCTATGTATGGAGATGCCCAAGCTTATTAAGGTCCACATGTATTCCTCTTTATTCCATGAAGGACTATCCCTAGATATTCATATGTGGTTTATCGCGCCACATACTCCAACAACAAGGGGAACCAAAACATTAAACTATGTAAGATCTAACAAAATTACAGCACCTGACCTCATTTGTCTCAAGAATAATTGTATAGATATTAACAATGTTCGGATCTTTGTTGCCTTTTTCCCCTTTAAGAATAGCCTGGAAAGAGTAAAACTCAGAATTGACTCAACATTACATATCGTATTATATGTGCTTACTATTTCAATGACATAATGAAAATCTAATACATTCACTTAAGGTATTATATTTTAAAATGTTAAGTCATTTTCGATGGCAACCATTTTACTCACATACGATGTAGTTCTAGTTTTTCAAAATTCCTATATATATTATGTACGTAATTCAATTCGGCAGGAAGAGTTCACCGAATGGAATATAGGTGATGACTTGTCCTTTCATAACATTGTGGAATTTTCAACGTAGTTGGATCCAGAGTTGGTAAAAACCACTGAATTTATGCGTTCTCGGGCGAGAGTAATCTAGGGATTGGCTACCTCCCAGAACACTGCTGATGGATGACCGCATCAGTGTCAGTTGAAAATACCACACTGTCGGATAACAACAATGACTAAGTGGGAACAGTATTGGTAGAGTATCAGGCCCTTACAAATGGTATTAGAGTCGACCACGGGTTATGTGTCAAGGGTAAAAAAGTATGCTTGAGGGATTGTGTTGGGAAAGGGTCTTACGAGTGGGGAAAAAATCCTAGATTCTAGGAGGAGCCGAGGACGGCTCCAAATTAAGTTGGTGGTATTATAGTACTCCGATTCGGCAGGTAGGATTCGTCAAATGAAATATAGGTCATGGTTTGTGATTTCCTAACACCGAGACCTTTTCAGCATAATTGGCTTCATAGTTGGAAAAAAATCTCTATAATAAAGCATGCTCGGTATTGAGTAATCCTTGGATGGGTGACCTCCTGAGAAGCTGCTGCTGGATGAGCGCAGCGGTGACCATTGAAAACCCCATACTGTCAGATGACCGCAGTGGTGGCTAAGTGAGGACATTATCGATAGAGGGTCAGGCCATTACATTCTACGACATTACGCTTCCAAATATGGGGTTATTCGTTACATAAAAATAATAAAACCATGATTAGTTAGTAAGTCAAATCGTTAAGTACTTAACCTAATAACAATAAGCTATACTAAAATTAAACTTTGTTATCCATCATCACTAAATAAAAATAACGTTAAACCATTTATCAAGAAATACGTGAGACGATGCGAAATTACTCACTGGGCACCAATACTTGCCACCGTCACTATGATCCACTTATATAATTGTTAGACAATCTAACTAAGTTTGGTATTGCTTTTTTTCTTTCAAAAATAAAAGTACTTTGAAAACATATTTATACCAATATTTTTTCATCTTAGTGTTTGGTAAAGATTTCATAAAGTGTTTGTTATACAAAAACACTTCCAAAATCTATCAATTTTAAAAGTGGAGGAGAAGGAGCTTTCAAAAGTAAATACTATAATTCACTCTAATTTCATATTTTATTTTCCAATTTTATCCCATCTTTTGTATAATTGACAAAAATTATCCTTGAATCTATATATGATCACACCAATTTTTATTCGTTATATTTTATTCTTTAAAGATAATAATTTTTTATTTAAAAAAAATAGTTAACCCTTTTCAAACTACATTTATATTATACCGTATCACTTAAGTATACTTTTATTTATCAACAACAAATATTAAGAAATTATTCATTTTCAAAAAGTGGAAAAATAATAATTTTTAGTAATATTACTAATTAATAAATTTAATATTACATATATGTACTCTGACAGTAGAAAATTTACTAGTTAGTATTATTACTAAAAAATATTATTTTTAGATATATGTTTGTTTTTGTTATTTTCTCAATAATTATAGCTCAACCTAATATTTTCCCGGACAACAATATGATCGTTTTTTCAAATAGTTTTAGTTTTAGTTTATGATTTGCAACCATTCAATTGTTTTTTTTATTTACATTGCTCGTCGCAATAGCGTACATCGGCGACCATTTAATTGCTTTTTTACATAGATTGGCACAATAATGTATGTACATCGGAAAAGCATTTTTGTAAAGCTCACATCAATACCAAACTAATCCCAAGTATTAGCTAATAAAAATATTTTTATTATCATCATTAGTAGAATAATTTATATATTATCATTTTTAATTTGACATTTAAAAAAATATTATCATGACATAGTAATAGAGTATTTATTCTGAAATAGAATGATTTATATATTATCATTTTTAATTTAACATTTAATAAAATATTATCACGGCAAATTCATAGAGTATTTATTATGAAGAATTATTGAACCTTAATGACATGATAAATTTTTTCCGTTAGATGCATTTATAATCTCAATCACAACCATCACTTATGACAAATGATTACATCCCTAGATTTATCTCTTTTGAGGACAAATCAGAACCGCCACTTACATAGGCTAAGTTAGCCAAACTATGCTTTATATTCTTGATGGAGGATTCGTGGACACTTTTATATGCACACTATCATATATGATTCAGGCCATTTTATCCACAAAACTCAAACGACAATAAATTTTGATGATACATTCCTCTTATAAGACTCTACATCCCTAACTAAAAATGATCACAACTCGAGACGTATATGAAAATGAGTTTGTTTTCTTAGAAATGTAGGAAACCAGGGTAATATGGAAACCAATAACATAATGGATATATTATCTTGTGACCTCATGCAAAATATTAGAGCTAACAACTAAAGTTTTTTTTGTTTTTCTTATCTTGGTACGGATCTATAGTTTGTGAACTACAAAAACTAGCTGAGCAAAACCCGGATTCAAGAACTATCGATATATTATTTTTTAATACCGCAAGTATACATCTATCGGTTAGATAGTATATAAGTATGGATTGTTATGGTACAATTTAAAAATTATGTTAGATAAACTTAGGGCTCAAGATTCCACCACTAGTATATACATTAGATTGCTACAATCATTCTCTATAATATTCCTACCAAATTATTCAGGATGACTTAGGACTATTATATGCTTATTGGAAAATAAATCTTTCTTTATCAATTATTTGTTTCTCAAAACACTAATAATTCTGTCACATATAGGTGTTGTTTACTAAACAAAAAAAAAATCATTTATATAAACACGAGGACAAACGAAAGAAATAATTATTTTGACGAATTAAAAGAAAAAGAAAAAGACCAAAGAAAAATATCATACAGAAAAGGGTACAATCAATCTAGCGACATTGTA
This sequence comes from Papaver somniferum, assembly GCF_003573695.1. Taxonomy (NCBI): domain Eukaryota; kingdom Viridiplantae; phylum Streptophyta; class Magnoliopsida; order Ranunculales; family Papaveraceae; genus Papaver; species Papaver somniferum. The sequence goes on along the minus strand of NC_039365.1, from coordinate 158,357,646 downwards.
GGACATTATCTCTGCGCTTACAAAAATAATTTAGCTACTCATACTTTGAAGAAAAGACATAGAAGAGAATATAGAATTCATTTTTATTTAGCTCAAAGAAGACTTACGCAAATGTGGACGGAATTCGTTTTCCTTCTTCTTGGATTATGATCAATTAAGATACTCTCTCAAGAACACTTCTTCTCTCTCTGGTAAAGACCAAAAAAATAAGAAAATGAAATACTCGCTTTTCATAGTTCCAGCAGTTTCCCCGACCAAGCTCCAGATGTTCTCCATATGAATACCGACTCGTCTTCTGAATGCGACTACTTCCACTACGTTTGTTAGGCAGCCAAATCTGGCCGTATATCGTAAATGAGTTGTCAAATTTGTTAGTATCTTCATTTGGTATTTACCAAAATGAGCGTAGCCCATGGAACCCACGAGCATATAACTTTGAAAATGCGTCGAGTATCAGTATACCGTATGCGCCAAAGTAATCCCTCCCGTTCCTTAATCCTTATACGTCTCCTGCTCATGCCTTCCCATGAAATATGGAAATGTCGATTATTCTTCAGATCAAGCAAATTACGTCTCTCAATTGTTCACATGCAAATGCCCACATGTACTTTACCATTTCCATTCATAATGCTTTTATCAAAAGATTAAATGATGCCTTTGACTTTCCTTATAAACCTTGTTTTCAACGGGTGCAGATCCTCTATACCCATAAACCGCCTGTCCCTCTATCCCTACGTATCATGAGACGCCACGTATTGATTATTAACGGAGTTATTTCAGTTACTTAACATTTTACAGTATTTCTTAACATTTAAATCAAGAAGCATCTTCGTCTTTTCTCCGACACAAGCAAGCCCAATTTCTTATCTGCAACCTTAGATTTTCGTGAAAGTCTTCAAGCAGTTAATTAATTTGACAATGATTATCAAAGACATCAAATATATGTGGAAAATCAACAGCCAGAAATTTATGTAAGTTAGTAAAATTAACGGAGAGATGATCCTTTTTCACAATAAAATCAAATCAAACTTGAAAAAGTAAAAGCTTTTAATCAAGTTTGTGTATACATATATCTCACCATCAGACACGTGTATATAGAAAAATACGTGGAAAGCATGCAGGCCAAGACATCAAAATACGATGCACTACGGAACACCAAATAAACCCCAAGGAATTACTTTATCTCATCCCCAAAAGAAGCTAAGATCAACGGTGGAGAGAAAGTTAGCTGACACGGACGTGACAGGGGCAGAAGACACTTGTCTGACACGAGCAGGCATCTCAACTACCCTCATTAAACACTCTGAGCAGTATACGTGTCGATCAACCCGTGGGACGAGCGAGGATGTCTCTGCGTGATCAAGTGGCAAACGCAGACCTCTGCGTGATGGACACAAGACACTAGAAGATAAGGTTCCAACGGCCTTCAGAGAGGGGTCCCACACTCTAACCCTATAAATATCCCCTCTCCACCAAGAGGAAAGGGGATCGGAAAAATCAGGAAGGGAAGGAGAGAGAGATTTCGAGTGTAAGTTAATCTTTTAGAAGAGAAAATACATGTAAGCCCAAAAGTCATTCGACTACTCTTGTAACCGTGAAGAACATAGTGAAACAACAAACCCCGTGGACGTAGGCCTTAGTGTTGAACCACGTAAACTTCGGTCTTGTTTATATTTCAACACTTTATATTTGCCTAACCCCATGGATCTTTACTTGTATGTATTGTTTCCTTTGTTTTTACCTATATCTCGTGCGCAAACGCCCCGCATGGAGTTGTTAGATGAGGCTGTGATAAACCCGAAGGTTTTGAGCCAAGGAATCAATACTAAGATATCATCATCACAAATCACTCTAGATTACGATGATTGGTTGTGAGCATTCGGATTCCTTCGTGATTTGAGTGTTCACAATTTGGCGCTAGAAACAGGGACTTCGTCCCGGTAAAAGATTTATCTTGTCCTGTGATTTCATCTTAAACTGGCATATGATTGCTCTGATTTATTAGCTCGAACCGTATAGATCATTTGTTAACTTCATTATATTCAAAAACGCACCCATTATCTTCGATAAGATTTATTGTTTTGATCCATGGATTTACGTTTTTCTTTAGATCTTGTGCGAACTTGTCTCTCAGGGGGGTTTTCGTAGTTTTTTAAGGATCTACTTGCATTTTTAAAAAAGGATCTCTTTTAATAAAACTTTAACCTGTGTAAAGATATTTCGCAAACTAACCCGATTCACACGGATATTCCCGTTTTTCGCTGTTTGAAATTCCCTTGTGCAGAAAGAACGGATTGTGAGCAAGGAAGGCGAGTTTCTGCGAGATCTCATTGTCGACAAAAGGACCCGTGATGGAAAAGACGCATAAAGCAGGAAAATCCAAAGCTTTGTCAAAGGAAACACCCAGGACAACCCCGGTCATCTCCCGAAGCAAGCAGAAAGGAGACAAAGCTAAAATGATCAGTCAAAGGCAAGATACTGAGGAAATCACTTCACCTATGAACGCTAATTCAGTTGCAGCCGCGGCTCTCAGAGCAGCGGCGACAAAGTACGGTGCGGCTGCGGTAGTTCCGAAGGCTGCAGAGGCTAGCAAAACTTGTGCTATGAATCAATTCCATCAACCAAGAGAAAGGGTGGATGAATCCAGAACATACCAACCCGTGCACCTTCCAACTTTCGGAATGCACAAATGATCAAAATTAAACCATACCGGCGGCTCTAGCACCGCAGAGGGGCACTCACCCCGATTTGGAAATGCCAGCAACCGAAGCTGAACCTCTGCCACCTTTAGTGCAGACCATAGAGGAAGGTGGCACCATGGCCGTAGTGGCACGAGATGGGACTCCAAATCAAGGGTCCAACCAATCACATCGACTGATGGATGATCTTGAAGAATTGAAGAAGAGCCAGCAGGTTTACGCAGATGCTGTAGCTCTGCTGGCCAGAGAAAATCAAGATTTAAAGGATCGGATTGCTCTAAGCACGAAGACCAGCCAACAACTTGATGAAGCAAATTCCAAAGCACCAGAACCAAACCGAGACCGAAGAGTCGTCATAGCGGCTAATGGAGACGCGACTAGGGGAAGTAGCGTATCCGACCCGGATTATGACGACGGGGAATCAGACTATAACGAGCAGAAGAACTTAGGGAACCATCGCGCGATGGAAGAGCTACGAGATGAGATGATGGCCGAGATCAGGCAATTAAAAAATAGACAAGGCGGGGGGAGGTTAAAAGAGGTCATGAGAGAAGCTAACTCTACGCCCTTAACTCATCGCTTGGCCAACACCCCTATTCCGCTGAAATGCCCTGTCCCAACGTTCGAATGCTATGATGGATCCAGCGACCCTGCTGCACATATTCGGTATTACAACCGTGTCTTAGCTAGATGGGGTCAGAACGACGCCGTACTCTGCAGATACTTCCCATCAAGCCTGAAGGGATCGGAATTATCCTGGTTTGATAATCTGCCACCAGACTCCATCCACTCATACGACCAACTCGCAAAGAAATTCTTAAGAACATACATGTACAACAAGACTGTAAACACTGGAATGGATAAGCTCTTTTCACTAGCGATTGGCTACAAGGAAACCACGAGGGAATACACTAACAGATGGCACAAGATCTGCCAAGCCATAGGGAGTGTGGACCCAGTGGTAAGCATCAATTGCTACAAATGGGGATTAGACCGAATGAGTCCCCTGTTTTTTGAGATTCATGGAAGCGTGCCTAAGACAGAGGGAGATCTTCGAATAAGTATTGAAAAGCACGCTCGACTTGAAGAAATTCAACGGGAAAACCCGAGGGCATATCCGCAGAGATCTCACCGCAACAATTCAGCAGAACTAACCAATGGGGCCAAAAGGAGTTTCTCAGTGGAGAGACCTCACGAAGGTAGGAAGGAACGAAGGGATGAACGAAGAACAGGTGACCGAAAATTCGAAGATCAAGTTTACACGAAACTCAACGCTAGCTATGCTCGTATCCTACGAGAGATCAAAGGGAGGGAAAACCTGGAGTGTCCATGGTCTAAGAGAAAGCAGCCCCCGAGATCCGAGAAGTCTAAAGATTACTGTGAATATCATTGTTTCAACGGACACCAGACCGAAAAATGCAAGAACCTTAAAATAATGGTCCAAAAATTAATTGATGCGGGAGAGCTCAAACATTACGTACGAAAGGATATTACCGAGGATAGATCCAAACGAACCAAACCAGTTCAACTTCCGGAAGGAAACCGCACAATCAACACCATCTCGTGTTCCGAAGCCATAGGGCCCTCACTTACAGCGCAGATAGGAAAGAGGTTACGGAAGCAATTCGAAGACCGCTGCGAATTGTATAAGGTCGATGGGATAGAGGTGGACGAGCACGAAGAGTGGATGGAATCTCCTATCATCTTCGATGCCGAAGATATCGAAGAATATATGGAAGACCATAACGATCCTTTGGTCCTAACACTACCAGTAGCTGGATGTAACCTCAAAAAGATCCTCATAAACGGGGGAAGCTCCGTAAACGTCCTATTTTACGATGCATTCAAACGGATGAAACTCCATGATGAACAGTTAATGACCTCTTATTACACCATCTACGGATTCAATGGAGAACCCACGAAGCCCTTGGGAGACATCGTGTTGCAGGTTAACGCAGGGCCCATGAAATTAGAAACCCGATTCAGTGTGGTGGATACCCCATCCCCCTACAACGCCATTATTGGACGAAAATGGATACATAAACTCAAAGGAGTTGCGGCAACGTACCACCAATATCTCAGATTCCCAACACCTGAGGGAGTAATGGAAATCAAGGGAGATCGGGTCACTACGAGAGAGTGCCAGGCCACTCAGGATCATATCAACAACGAGCAAGAAGAGCAGCGAAAAATCCGAAGAGTAAAAAATAAAGAAACCGTGAAAGAGAAGGCCATAGACATGTTCCTCAAGGAAACTACAGGGAAGGGCTTGACGAAAGATGATAATGTCCTAAGCACAGAGACAAGTACTTCAACAACCAGCGAAAGACAGAAACACGCTAAATAGCAATTAAAGAACGTCCCAGTCCTCGGAAATCCGAAGCCTGTGTTCACACCCGTGGAGCCCGTAAAAGAAATCAACATAGGAACGGAAGAAAGCCCGAAGATGATCAAAATAGGGACCATAATGGACGAAGGAAGAGAAGATTCTTTAACCAAATTACTTAAGGAATACGCGGATGTGTTCGCCTGGAAGCTAGAAGATATGCCGGGGATTGACCCGAAAGTAATCCAACACGAGCTACGCATCAAACCGGGCACGCCCCTGTTCAGGCAGAAAATACTAAAAGTAGCTCCAGAGTATCACGAGGCAGTAAAAACAGAACTTCGGAAACTACTAGACGCAGGATTTATCAAGGAAGTCAAGTACCCTACCTGGATCTCCAACATGGTCATTGTTCCTAAGAAAAATGGAGGGGGTTAGAATATGCATCGACTTTACTAATCTCCGCGGGATTAGGAACGTAACAAGTCATTGTCGTCTCCCCCTTACTCCGCAGATAGCACTCCCTCAGGGCACGGACATAATTCCCCGATAGTTGCGATACAGAACGGATGTGAGTATTGGTGGAAGATCCTTCACGACTAGCAAGCAAATCATAGTAGAAGGAATCACCTGACTTGTACAACGGCAGCGTAAGACCAGCTTCGAACGCTCCAACCGTAGTCAACAAATGAAATTCATCGAACTCATACTTTGAGATAAGCTCATAAGTAATATCATCCTCAGGGGCATAGAAACGAACCTCGAAGGCTTGAAGCTCATGCTTTTCCTTGAAAATTTCGAGTTCAATATGCTTGAACGTTACTTTTTTCTTGCTGACCGAAATGCTGCATATCAAGGGGGCAGCCTCATCCTCCTCGGCGGGACCGGATGAACCAATGAACGCCTCGGAAGCCTTTCTCTTCAAAGAAGGATTTTTTGAAGATTCATCCCTCGGAACACCACCTTTCGTATTCTTCCCTTTAAAATAAGTGGTAGGAGGGGGCGGCAGATGATGCTCGGGCACTACAGAACGTAGAGGAGGAACATCAAAAGCGACAGCACGAGTCGGTGCATGCATACTCCTAACATCATCACGAGGACGAGACACCGCGCGATCAAAGACTTTTCGAGCCCCAGAAGGATCTGTGGAAGGAATCTCTTCCCTAGAAGATGAGGCCTTCGCCCCAGAAGAAACTCGACTTCTACGAACATCATCTTGAGACTCTCTACGCGGAGGAGATCTCGATAGACCAGAACCAGAAGTCTGATAAGGAAGCCGCGGACGGTCAGACATGGCTGCGAAAAGATTAATCATAAACAAGTCAAAAAGAAACTCAAGGACATTACCAACAATCAAAAAACCACATAAATAGAAATCCACACACGATAACACAGAAACCCTAAAATTAGCATACATGATCGAAATTCCATAAAATCCCTACCCTGGAAAGCTCAATCAATACAAGAAAACAATGGCCTCCTTGATTTAAGACGAAGAACAGGGGCAAACTAGCATGCAAGCATTAAAATAAGTTCTTCATCACAAACAAGGAACAACAGTAGCAGAAAATTTACAAATCAACATAGCGCAAAACCATGGAAACAAAGAAAAGAAAAACTTACCAACAAAAACAGCAGCAGAAAGAAAAAATCAGAAATAAAGAGGAGGCAAGCGTGATTAATGCTAAGGTGGAGAGAATTTAAGGGCTGAAGAATGAAGACTGACAGAGAATTTAAGGGCTGAAGAATGAAGACTGACAGAGAATTTAAGGGCTGAAGAACGAAGAATGAAAACCGAGAGAATGTTTAGGAAGAATGAAATTAATTTTCTTTCTCTCCTTAATATAACCGAAAGAAAGAAAAGGAAATTAATGGAGGAATGGGAAACGTGCCCGTTACATGAGCAGTTAATGCACAAATAAAAGACGTGCCCAAGTATCTAGGAAAAGTTATTAGGAGAGATAGAAGAATATCCAACGACTTTTTTCTTCAATGCACCCATTAAACATTCAAGCCCGAAGAAAAGGGGCAAATTGTGTATACATATATCTCACCATCAGACACGTGTATATAGAAAGATACGTGGAAAGCATGCAGGCCAAGACATCAAAATACGATGCACTACGGAACACCAAATAAACCCCAAGGAGTTACTTTATCTCATCCCCAAAAGAAGCTAAGATCAACGGTGGAGAGAAAGTTAGCTGACACGGACGTGACAGGGGCAGAAGACACTTGTCTGACACGAGCAGGCATCTCAACTACCCTCATTAAACACTCTGAGCAGCATCCGTGTCGATCAACCCGTGGGACGAGCGAGGATGTCTCTGCGTGATCAAGTGGCAAACGCAGACCTCTGCGTGATGGACACAAGACACTATAAGATAAGGTTCCAACGGCCTTCAGAGAGGGGTCCCACATTCTAACCCTATAAATATCCCCTCTCTACCAAGAGGAAAGAGGATCGGAAAAATCAGGAAGGGAAGGAGAGAGAGATTTCGAGTGTAAGTTAATCTTTTAGAAGATAAAATACATGTAAGCCCAAAAGTCATTTGACTACTCTTGTAACCGTGAAGAACATAGTGAAACAACAAACCCCGTGGACGTAGGCCTTAGTGCTGAACCACGTAAACCTCGGTCTTGTTTATATTTCAGCACTTTATATTTGCCTAACCCCATGGATCTTTACTTGTATGTATTGTTTCCTTTGTTTTTACCTATATCCCGTGCGCAAACGCCCCGCATGGAGTTGTTAGATGAGGCTGTGATAAACCCGAAGGTTTTGAGCCAAGGAATCAACACTAAGATATCATCATCACAAATCACTCTAGATTACGATGATTGGTTGTGAGCATTCGGATGCCTTCGTGATTTGAGTGTTCACAAAGTTTATCTAGAAAATAAATCTGATCTCTTTTTGGATCAACTGAGTTGATGAATCATGGTTCTTCCATGTATTTTGGTTATGGTTTTAATTGCTTAAAAAATAAATTAAACTTTATAGGGAGTTTTGGTATAAATATATGGAAGCACCATTGGCAACAAAATTCTAAGAAACATTTACAGGGTTTAACGAACTTTGGAAGGAAGATTCTGTTCTTGAAAGGCCGGAAATTTTGTTTGGTTTATATTTACGGAATTTAATGAAGTTCATGGCGTAATTTAATATGGAGTCGACGACGAGTTACATTCTGTTAGAGTCATGGACATGTGTCATTATTTGATAGGTGGGGAGAGAGGGACAGAGTGTTTTCAGATACAAAGGATCTGCTGTCGTTTTCAACTGTTACTGTGCCCTCTTATAGAAAGAAATTTCTCTCATCCCTGACACCTTCTTTAAGAATCCTATTATTTTTCGGGACTGCACAAGGTCTTGAAGCAGTAATTAACTCTTAGAATCCTTGTCATATTATTTTTTAGAGCAGTGCTCTCCCGCAGCTTTGCGGACAAGCTAAATAAGCAAACGGGTTAAGAGCCCTTTGATGATAATACATACGTAATTTTATCCATTGATGATGAACAAGAATTGCCAGTTAATATAATTGTAAAGAATCCTTCTATTTTAATTTATGGTGGGTTTAGATGTAGAATTTTAAAGATGGAATTTATGGGTAGAATTATATTTGTCTTTGTATGTTTGGTTGTCCGAATCCTTGGAATCACGGTTCCTACGAGATTCAGTTTTCCACCAAATCCTTTATGTGGAGTCCGACCCCTTCCCCATAAGATTTGCTGAGAAATGTATCAAGGGATTTATGGACCCACTTTTTTTTAACTCTAATTTCCATATGTATGCGATTTTATGATTTGAGGGTAATGCCAAACGGTACAAAGACTTTAATACAAGAAAACTCTATAAATCCTAGGAATTTTTATTGAGTTACCAAACACACATGGAATTTACATGAATCCCAGAATTTGTAATCCCAGGGGATTATAAATTCCCGGAGACGGTGAATTCTGCAAACAAACCCACGAGAGATATAGTTAGTGTCGGATGTGGGGCGTTGATATAGTAAACACCGGATGTGGGGCGTACGTATAATTTACGCCTGTACACGGGACGGTGGTATAATGCACGCCCGATGTGGCGTTTATATAGTTTCCGCCGGTACAAGTCGTACATATAATCTCCGCCCCACTTAACACACGTAACCAACACGTGTGGACGGGCGAACATTATACCTCCACCTCCACGTAAACCCCTTTAAGTGTTACACGTTTACCCTAATCTTTTCTTCTCGGTCTTCTTCTTTTCTAACTCTTTGTTTCTACCGCCATCAAAACAACTCCTCTATCTTTCACTCTCATTCTCAAACGCAGTAATGAGTAGGAAAGGAAGAAAAAAAGGAAAATAGCAACGAGATAGATTTCATGAGAGGTAATATAGTTTTCTTAATCTCTTCTGTTTATCTATATTTTTTTATAATTTATTTAGGGTCTAGTTTGTTAAAATTAGGTTTTAATTTATGTATGGTTTTAGTTTGTTAAAATTAAGTTTTAGAAAATTGGGTATTGACAAATAATTATGAATATGATACTGTATGTGAACAGATTTGAGTACGTATGTTGTATGTAGATTTGGTTAAATATGAAATTGGGTTTTAAGATGAGCTAAATTTATGTGTTTCTTCATAAATCTGGATTAATATGTGTTTTTATATTTCTTGTGGTTATGTGACAAATTGTGGTTACGTGAATTTTGTGTGTTACATATGTATAATAGCTAATTTATATGTATGTAAATGGGGTTAAAAGTAATTGATTTTGTAGTGATTTTTATGGAATGTTGAAGTGATTAAATTGAGTTGTTATGAGGTATATTTTTTTGGTTTCTAATATGTTTTACATACATATGTGACGATTTAATTTGTGTTTGTGGAATTATAGAATTTGGAATTAATATAGTTTGTGTTAAGGATTTATAGTATTTGGAATATAAGTGGAATTATATAATTTGGAATTAATATAGTTTTTGTTAAGGATTTATAGTATTTGGAATATAAATGATGATGGACTTATAAAAATATGGAATAATGAGGGTTGGTGTTTTAAAATTGAGATTGCATCTATCTTGTGTGTGCATAGATGCTGAACAGACTCACATCGCGGTTCAATGGTCGCATGAAGACGAACAAGAAACAGAAATCTTTAGCCGAAGAGGATTACAACATAATCTCTACTGGTAAAATTAAGGAGGTTGATATTCCCCGGTTAGGGCGGTTTCCTGTACTGCAAGATGATAAACCGCACGCTACTACAGACATTACATTTACAGGAGAGCAGAAATTAAAGTATCAACATTGTGGATCTCTGGCATCGGTAATTCATCACTATCAAACTATTTCACAATACTGTCTTAGAGCTAAATATATTATTGAAAAAGCGGGATGGCAAAGTTTACTGAACATACAATGTAGCGAAACCCAACATTCAATGGTTGATTATATTGTTGAGCGGTTTTGGGATACAACAAATACTTTTCACTTCCCATTTGGTGAGATGGGATTTACCCCTAGATTGGATCATGTTGACTGGATTGAGTATCGGTGATGAGCCTGACGTTCCGTATGATTCTGGGAAGTATCAATTTGAATATGTTCGTGAGCGTATCTTTCCGGATATCCAAAATGTCACGCTCTGTCCAAAAGCTCCGTCGTGGGTTTCAAATTCAATTACAATTAAATATTTAAGATCGTATTTCTTAGAAGACAAGTTGGTTGCGGCTGAAAATGATAACACCCTTGCTTATAGAGTAGCAATTGACTTTTTCATGTATGTTTTGGGACAATTTTTCTTTTCTAATGCAAAGACCTATATTGATGCTGGATGGTTAGCTGCTTTTGAAAATCTTGATGTAGTATCCACGTATGAATGGGGTGGTGCCGCTTTTTCGAGATTGTATGCGTCACTTCGTTTAAATGGGAGGAGACAGAAGGCACTATGCGGTCCATTCCAAATATTAGAGGTATTTTTTTAATCCAGTTTTTTCTTCCTTTCATTGTTTATTCTGTTGCGAAGTTATTAAATTGGTTAATTATTTTCATGGAGTCGTTTTGGGGGTATGAATACCTGGGCATATGTCGACCAGACATCTCAAAGGGGAGTACAGAACAAAAATGGCCTGTAACTTCTAAATGGAATGTACCGAAGAATACAAATGATATTTTCCGTTGTAGGGATTTACTGAGTAAGCTTACTGCTGAAGAAGTGACATGGCTCCCATGGGAATCATACAGAGAAGTTCTTTCATCTGATATGGGATGCACGGCTTCAAGACTATCAGACTCTAGATATATATTTTCTTACATGGGCATTGTGAGTTAATAATTAAATTTTATTCGATAATTGTTGCTAAATACCAATAACATTTTTTTTTCATGATTAAGTAGTATATATCATACTTACTACATTCGTATTTCCTTTCTAACTGTACAACATAACATGTACCTCGGAGAAAGGTTCCGGAGGAAAAACCATTATACTTTTGACGTCTCATAAAACTATACACATTTATTGGGGATATCGACAGTATTCAAGCAGAACGCCTAAAAAGTGAAGGTTTGCTCGATGCTACAGAGATAGGGAAAGTTGTTAAAAATTATGATATATATTTGCAGTACTGAAGAAAGGTAACTAACTACAACGATTATGTGACTCATTCTAATTGGGAAGCCCAAACATATGGGCTTGTCGGTGACTTGTATACGGACCCAATTGAACACCCTGTTGAACATGTACCTATCCCTTCTCCACATCTATTATCCCACTATGTTAACTTTCGACTTTTTCAAGAACGTTCGACATTTTATTATACATTTGTACTTATGTATTTTATTTTTTCATGACAGCACGAAGTAGGCCTGTCAATGGAAGAATATCCGTCGGATATTTAGAAATCCGATATCCGACACGTTAAGCACTACCGGATATTCGATATCCGATAATATCCTATAGGATATCAAAATCAGATATCGATTCCGATAGGCTAAGCTGTCGGATATCCGATAGTATCCGGTTATAACAAAAAAGCTTAAAAACCCTTGTAAAACATTTTCATAATTGACACTTATGGGATATTTATCCGACAATATCCGATAATATCCGATACTAGACTCGAAATTAGGATAAATTATAAATAAGTTCCTATACTATCGGATATCGGATATTAACATTTCGGATGGGGTCTAATCCGTTTCCGATATGTTAAGGAAGAAATATCCGATAAAATATCCGATCTGATATCCGATATCCGATAAAACGGATAAAATCCTATAGGATCTCGAATACTCGGAAACGGATACCGGATATCGGACAAATATTGACAGGCCTAGCACGAAGTTTACACATTATTTCAAGAACATGTTGATTTTAATCAACAATTTCGCGATTTTATATTAAAACAAACGAAGGAGAGGATGGACGTTATTATGACGAAAGAAGCAGAAATACAAAGATTGAATACTATGAACATAGATTTGCAGCAATGAATGTCTTTTTTCCGTCCGCCGCACGCTATCCAACCTCCCATTGGGTTCGGTTCCTTTTCCCAAACAATGCCACCGCAAGTTTGGAGTTCTATGAGTCAAGGATCAGCTTCAACAATGTCCTCAGTCAATGCCACTCTGAGAATGCAGATGCCTTTTATGCCACATCGATCGGCGCCTTCGAATACTGATAGTTAATACCTTATCTTATCTTTCAGCGAGTAGTCATTTCAAGTCTACTCTCTCCACTATCCCTTTAGTGGTCCTCTCAAGTTTGAGAGTAGGCAGTGTGTATAGAGTATAGTCATATCAGGCTACTGACAAACACCTTTATCTTTTTTTGGAAAAAGCTTTTATTTTTTTAAGAAAATCACTATCTCTCACCATCTCCTTTTTTTTTTTATTAATGTTCTTGGATATAAATTAAAGACCTGATCACCCAATATATGAATGACAACACTCCTCTTCTGCTTCAGATAGTAATGGAAAACTATGAGAAAACCGCTCATTATTGCTCTTCTGTTTCTTCTTCTTCTTCGTCTTCTAATAGTAGTTTTTATTCCTCTGATGATGATGCAATAGCAATTATGCAAAATAACATGGCCGTTAGTTTAGGAGTTCTTGTTACAAATTCAAAATCGCCTCAAACTCGTACCAAAATACCCAGAAATTGTGATGCAGGAGCTGAACTTCTATGGAACGACTATTTTTCTCCGTACCCAAACCAACCACCCAATGTTTTTCGCAGAAGATTCAGAATGCGTCGACAATTGTTTAACTGAATAGTGGAAGTTGTTACCAATGCATACAGATATTTTGTTCAAAAGCCCGATGCTTGTGGAGTTGTAGGATTAAACCCTCATCAAAAAGTAACAGCAGCAGTAAGAATGTTAGCTTACGGATGTGCGGCAGATGCAATAGACGAGTACTTACGCATAGGAGAAACCACTGTGTTGGAAGCTACTCGGAGGTTCTGTAAGATGATTGCCAACATGTATGGGAAAAATATTTGCGTGAACCAACTGCTGGTGATGTTGAACTGTTGCTCAAGCAAAACAAAGACCGTGGATTTCCAGGGATGCTAGGTAGTCTAGATTGCATGTATTGGAAATGGGATAAATGTCCGTCGGCAGAGTCAGGGGCTTACACCGAATATAAAGGGAGTGAAAGTATCGTGTTGGGGGCGGTGGTGTCCTATGATCTATGGTTTTGGCATGCATTTTTTGGCATGCCCGGATCTAACAACGATATTAATGTTATGAACCGTTCATATGTTTTCCGAAGTCTTGTAACAGGAAAAGCACCACCAGTGAGCTACGAGGTAAACGTACATTCATATGATATGCCGTATTATCTAGGTGATGGCATATACCCAGAGATACCTACTATTATTATGGCCATTAAACATCTGGTAGGTAGAAAAAAGGAAATATGTTCATCGATGCAAGAGGGTGCAAGAAAAGATGTAGAACGGGGATTTGGTGTAATCCAAAAACAGTTTGGAATCATCAAACAACCTGCAAGAATGTGGAATTCAGATGTGCTTGCCTATATCATGAAAACCTGTATTATCTTACATAATATGATAGTCGAGGATGAGCGTCTACCCGGAGACTGGCCACATGTTTATGAACAACGTAGCAACCCGACACCGGTTAATATATTAAGAGGCAATAGTGAGGAGTTTTCCCAATTTAGAGCTGAGCAACGCCGACGTGCAATGCGTAACAAAGAAGCGCATATTCGCTTGCGTGATGACTTAATCGAACATATATGGTCAGAATATGGAAATTAAAATTTTGGACACTGATTGTCATTGTATGGTTTGTTTTTTAATGAAATCTTATGATTGTCATTTTCTTTGTATTTTAACTTTGGATAATAATAAAATATATTTTAAATCCTATGCTTTGAGCTATATTTAAACTAAACATATATGTAACTTATTTTTGTTTAAATTTGCAGCAAATTACAGCTCGGTTGTAAATAAACTTAAAATCCAAAATTTTAATTTAATTCAACGAACTTTGTTTAAATTTAATTCAATTCAACGAAAATAAACTTAAAATCCAAAAATTACATAATAATACGGCTAATTGTAATAATAAGAAATATTAAAAATAGTTATACTACTAAAACTGTTAATCACTAAATAGGAGAGATAATAAATTTTTCAACTATTCCGCCTTTGAGTTAAGATTGGTTTCTTCTATTCCGAACTATGTCCGCCCTACGAAGTTCGAAGTACTCCTTTTGTACAGGATCCAATTTTTGAAGATCCATCATAATGATGCGAAATTCTTCGTCTTCAATTTCCTTGGCTTTTTTTGCCGCATGTTCGGCTTGTTTTGCTGCAAACTCTGCTGCTCTTTGTTCCATCTTGAATCTTGATTGTGCTTGGTAATGAGTACTGAAATTTTTTTGTTCTTTAATAATTATTCCCATCAATTCCTCTTGGACAGTGGATTTATCTCTCCCAGTTTTCTTCAATCGTTTTGCTGCTTTTTTCCCATCTTACGGAGATACGTGTTCTCTATGTCTCCCCTATCTGTGTCGTTACCGGACTCGGCATGAGTTGTTGTTTGTTGTCCTTCCTCAACTTCCTCGTTATTCCCACAACTGTCCAAATCGTGCGTTGTATCGAATACAAAATTCGATCGCCGATTATATTTTATATTTCCTAAGATAATTGGGTTACACTCTTCGTGCTTAATTTTTTTCTTCCATTATTGCATTCCTTGAACCGCATGTTTACTTCTTCAAGCTGTTAATGTTTTTAAACAGTTAAGTTCATGGGCGTGTAAATATTAGAAAATAATTTTTCAAAAAATAAAGAATACTTACCTTCTTTTCAGGACCCCATCCGGTATGATATTCACCATCCACTTCCGCCTCTTTCGCCGAAAACAACGCCACATCTTTACTTATTCCATGATATCGTTTTTTCCAGAAACTCCAAGACCGCTCAGGTTTATTAGGTAAATGAAGTTCAATATCATCCTTGATACGAGTCCACAACGCCACCTCTGATTGATCAGTTCCAACACCAGGATCTTGAGATATTGATAAATGAATTTTACACATCGTTACATCTTCGATTGTCGTAAAATTTGGACCCCGTGCTATTCGTGGTGCCATTGTAAGCGATTCGGTGAAAATTTCCTAATAAATGATTTGAAAGACGAAATAATACTTCTTCTTCTGCTGCTGCTGATAGATAGTATGAATGAGTAATGTTTGGGAAAATATTAGAGAAATTAAAGTGTATATATAGGTGTATGAAAGAAACCTAATTTCCGACGTTCGAAAATATCTTTCAAACTTTCCAACGTTCGAAAATTTCCAACGTTCCGTTTTCTCCAAGGTTCGAAAATTACCAACGGTATAAACATTTTTGTCGACTATTTTCATCCGTTCAAACACGGTAACATACGGAGTATAAGGTATAATGTCCGTCCGGTGTGGGGCGTGAGCTTTATGCACGCCTGAGTGGGGCGGCCATAAAATGCACGCCTGAATGGGGCGAAGACTATACTCACGCCTGTCATCAGGCGGACATTATACTCACGCCTGATGGGGCGTACATTATAGCTTTGCCTCAGTGGGGCGTACGTCATATAAACGCCTGACCATGGGACGAGAAGTATACAACCGTTTCATCTGAAGCGTGCATTATATAAATGCCTGTTAACGGGAGAAGTTTATAACTTTGCTCGACCAAATTTGGTTTTGGTCCGTAGTCCAGACCAAATATAGTCTGAAATTTGAGTATAGTCTGGGTTTTGATCTTTACTCTGTTCGACTGCGTCACGTATCTGGACCAAAAATTTGGGTTTTTTCGTCCATTGCAGTTGCTCTAACGTACCCTCTATAAAATTAGTGCTAATTATAATGATTAAGTAAATTAATTAAGATTGGATATTGGATTAAGATTAATCATGGGATTAATTTTTGAAAATCAACACTTTTTTTTCGTCAATTTTTTTTCTTATTTTTTGTTTAATCAAGTAGGAGGATTTTAAGGATTTTTTTAACCTTTTGAAAACCAACCCACCTAATATGATGCCTTAAAACACTAAGCCCAACTTTATATTTTGAAGATTTTATTGATTCAAATCCGTTAACATCTATTTGAGATCTGTTTTTTAGTAATTCCGGCTAGGAATTAACGTCAATCCAGCTGTAATGGCAGTTCACCACTGGGAATAACATAAAGTCTGAACCGTAGGTCACACTCACAGCTGAGAAATGAAAAACTCCTAGCCGTAAGTTCATGCCAGAATCACCTGAGTCTGCATTACGATTTTGTTGCTTCAAATCCGTTAAAGTGTGCAAAATTTAGACTTTTTCCAATATTTACGACAGTGAAACTATTGCATCCCGGCCGAAACCAACACATTGTGTCGGGCAAATAAAGAACTCCTAGCCGACTTTTCTTTTTTAACTTTTTTTAAGAACAATTTTACACCAATGTTTTTTTACACAAATTTTTTTCTCTCTATCTCAATCTAATTTCCCTATTTATCTCTTTCCCAATGTAATTTATTTTTTCAAATTTTCCCAAAAGCCACAATTTCAAACCCAACTTGATTCGCAATGCAACTTGATTTTTCTGTGGTAGTGCTTGAAGGTGTCGTTAAGAAGATGTGTGATGGTTATAAAGAAATAGGTAAAAATCAAAGAAGTTTTCAAGTTTTGGATATTAACCAAGTCAAAACAGCAACTAAGAAAAGGTAAAGAAAAGTTCAAGGAAAAACAAATTTGAAGACAAAGAAGAAGATAAACAAAGGAAGCTCCGTTCATGAGCACATTGATCGGAAGTTTTGTGAAATGAAGAAGATAAATAAGATGAAGAACATTGTTCCAAATTCTTATTTTTAAAGACTATATTTCAAATTTTTATGTCTTGTAAAATGATTAATGATTAATTCGAAGTTTAATGAATTTGAAAATTTAACTCGTATTGTTGAAAATTAAGCTTATATTCTATTCTTAATCCAGTCTTACATTTTAATTAAAACTAATAAAATAAGACGAATATTAAAATTTAATACTTAGACTTAAGTTTACACAATAAAGAAATTAAAACATAAATATTGGATTACATTTGGGAAACTCTCTTAAAATCTCAAAACAACTTCCAAAATGGAAGTCTTTTCCGTGGATGCGAAGATATTGCGGACGACACCTTTTTTCAAGTTCCATAATGGTTTCACCATCCCTCATACATTTTTGATGAAGTAAAATAAGATACATACTAATTTTCTTATTCATTAAAGTGAAACGATGAGACAACCCTGGAGCATCACGATTGTTGGGATTCATTGTTTGTTCTTGAAATTTTCCAGATATCCTTTCCCAAAATTTTTGGGGATGGAATGCACCTGCAAATAAACTCTTAGTAAAATAAACATAATTCCTGCAAATAGAATCATACTCCTTGGCAGTAAACTTTTGTAACCGCCTCTTAATTCGACTTCGCACATTTGCACGATTAGCGACTCTTTGATTTTCGGAAACATGTTGGATCTCTATGAACTCAACCATGTTCACATTACCAGCCATGCTCTTTCAAGAATTGGAAGTGTTAGAGCACTGCTCGGTCGAACTCGCAAGCGTTGCTATCTCAAGCTTGTTTGTCAAGTTTAGTTGATCAAAACTATATACTTGATTTCTAGTCTACTTATAGCCATGTCTCGGATTAGGATAGAAGTGTGTAGTTGATCTTTAGACTTCATGGTGTTCACCAATTGAAGAAGAAGATCTACTGAAGAGCTTGGAGGAACTTCATCAACAAAAGGTATGTAGAGACTAAAACTTATATATCACTCAGAAGTATATTCTATTTTATCTTCTAATGAGACTAAGTCGCATAGCTATATAGACTTTTACATTATACACAATTGAAATTCAGAGTCGAGTTTATCTCGTTTATATATTTCTCTAAATACGTGTTGGAATCTTTTAGCTTTAGCTAAAGTTCATCATCTACTTGGCAAGTTTAGTTGCATGCAGACAGTTCATTTGTTGGAAACTAAGTATTAAGTCAAGATGATCATGTGAAAATTACCTTGAACATCTTACATGATTTTTGTGAGTCAATCATTTAATGTTAACTTGGGAAGTTTTGTATTGATCAATTAATCACTTGAAAATTACTTGAAGCCAGTGGTATGTGTAAGATTACCATTCTTGTCTTCCAAGGATGTTTCAATGATTAAGCGACTACCAATGCCTAGATATAACACAGTATGTATACTTTGTATGTGCACTGTGAATCTCTACTTAAGGTTCGGAACTCTTGTTTGCGAACGAGTTTACCTGTGAAAAGGTCCGGAGCTGTTGTCTGCGTACTCTGTTTGCGAACGGATAGACAAGGCTGGGTCCAAAACTGTTGTTCGCGTACTTGATGGGTGTCATAGGCTCAACAAATTAATAATCTTAATTCCACACAATTAACTGGTAATATAATGGAAGTAAAGACCGTTCCCACGAAGAGCAGTGAGTTTTAGTTATCGAAGTGTCACAAAGGGAGGTTTTGTTTTTAGATTGTGAACAAAAAATAAATAATCAAAGAAAATAAAGTTGTATTGTAATCAATAGGGAGAGATATGATCGACGAATCCTTCTTCGTTAATAAACCGTCAATGAGTTATTAGAATTGCCTACTCGTCATTAATCATAGATTATCACCAACTGTGGAATAACAGCTAGATCAGTGCTTTCCCCTAAATTCCTTATATCACTGGATACGGAAGTTATCGCCTACCAGATTCTATTCAACGAACCACCAAGTAGTAGATCACTCAAGGTGTAATCCAATCGAATACTTTATCTTTTGTGAATTTATAGATTGATCCTACTAGTTAGACTCTTAGATCAAGGTCCAATTTTTAGTGTTGTTTATACATACAATTGCTCCACAGAATCCTCTGCAAGGTTTTGTGTTCTCTACTTGTGTACAAGATATTCGACGATTACTTATCTCCTAACTTAATACTAGTAATAGATTGAATCAAAAAATCAATTTAGTTGGCCACCTAAACTATCTATAAATCAATCATAAATATTCATCATAATATAAACAAACGATAATCATATGAAGAACTTCAAAGTAGATTAATATAATGACTCAAATCTTGTTTACAACTTAGAATTCATCATCAATCAATAGGTATTTAGCTACTCATGGATGTAGAAACATCCATGATATACATATGAGAAAAGTAAAGAGATAACATTACGATTGATAACCGCTCCGTATGATGTTTCCTCTCTCCAAACCCTAAAAATTTAGTGACCTAATGATGTGATATCATTTTACATAACCTAATACCTTTTTATAGGCTTACATTTCTTGGTCTCCAAGTATTTAGTTCGGTTCAAGAACCCGACCCGAAAACACGAAATAACGTTCCCAAACGTGCCCTTAGGCCCTCCAAGGAGTTTATACACGTTTTCCTACTTGCTAGATATGCGTACCCGTAAGCATACCTCAAATTCCAGCAGAAATTTTCAGAACTAGGGTATGCGTACACGTACGCTTACCCTAGTGTCTTCGACATTCAATAAAAACTCGTTTTGGCCACAACTTCTTCGTCCGAACTCGGAATGACCTCATTCTTTTTGCATTCTTTTTATATTTCAGTTATCTTCAAGATGATGATGAGAAATCCTTAATTTGAATGAGTTAATATCGGTCTTTGGCCCTTCTCTTGATTTTGAGTGTTTTGCTCCTTTCGTCGCACTTCTTCCACTTCTTTTGGTCTTGGGTGCTTGGATACATAGAATACTTATCTTCCTAGATATTTTCATCACTTTGTAGATCATTTTTGGATGATTCACCTATTATAGTTAAATGAGAGAAAACAAGAGTAATAATACGAAAATATGCAAGAATAGTAGCTAAAACAAGTATGAAATGGACACTAAAATCATATGAATTATGCACTTATCAAATTCCTCCACACTTAGCTTTTGTTAGTCCTCGAGCAAACTAAATAAAACTAATCCTAAATACAACAACTCCATGTCGTGAGGATACGGTTACTCTTAACATGAATAATATGCCTTTAAACCCCTAGGTGTCCCTAGTGGACAAATTATAGTCTCGTGAGGGCTTACAAGAGGTATACCCACAAAACCTACTCCAATTTCTCGTCTTGGAAGAACCACTATGGATAGACACAAAGTAAAAAGCCAACTAATTATCTCGCATAAGTTCTTTAGGTGCAAACATCCCACATACATTCCAATCATCACACATAAGCAATTACTTAGTGTGACATTCAACCTGATTGCAAAACTCTACTAAGATAGTCATCGTACTTGTTGCGACGTTTTCCACAACACTCGCATACTGAGATCACATGGATAGATAAGAGAATGGAAATATAAAACTGAAGTGTGCAAATGTTGACTAAAGTGAAAGATGTTACCCACAATACTATGAATGTGTCAAAGGATTCTTATTTATAGCGCAATAGTTGAGAGAAGCACCCATTTAACTTGACCACATGATTATATACTCTAAGAGCATGTTTCCTTTTCAGCAAGTATGTGATAGTTTCCTTGGATCTTGTGTTCCACGCTTGCTTATGCGACGGAGACAGGGACAACGTTTCACACATACTACTATCTAAGCGTCAAGAACCTCATCAATAGTCTTTTTTGACTTGCTATATAATGATGATATGGTTTTTATTTTTATTGACTACATGATTAGATACTCTAAGAGCATGTTTCTTTTCAGCAAATACGTGATAGTTGCGTTGGATCCTGCATTCCAAGATTGCTTAGGCGACGGAGACAGGGACAACGTTTCACACGTATTGCCATCCAAGTATCGATAAATGAAGATGAGCCTTATATATGTTTCATTTTTTTTTTCCCTGCTCACTATTTATGAATGTAAGACAATTGTCTTATGGGGCTTTTATAAACTCAACCAATGATTACCTTGCCACAATATCCACGGTAGTATCAGGATCCCACCAAATCACTTTAGAGAAACATATAACTGCAAAAATAAAAAGAAAGTGATTCAGTAATGATCTTTTAAACGACTACCATAGCTTAGTTTCACAATCAATTATGAACATATATATAAGGATTGTGGAATGATAAAGTGGAACTCAAACTATAGCTGTAAGAACTGCTTCAACCTTAAAAAGGTTTAGAGTGTCATCCTAAATAGCTCATAATTAACTCCAAATGATGAAGTCTCAAGAATGCAAGAAATCAAAGAGTAAGATTTTTTTTCAAATAGTAGATACTAAATGCTCCCCCACACTTAAACACAACATTGTCCTCAATGTTCAAAACCGAAAATTCTGATTTCTGACATAACAACCCTAAAAAACTCGAAAACTGTACAAATGGGTAGGGAACTAGGAAAAACATCCTAAAGAAAGTTGTTCGCCCACGTCTTTCCTATAAGGTGTCAAAAAGGAACAGTGTTTCGATAAATGGTCTGACTTTTATGGCCACCGGACTGACTGTCATGCAATTTCAAAAAGTTCTGGAAAAATACCGAAACTCAAATGTCCAGGACTATCGCTCCAACTTAACGGACTCTAAATTCATATTTTCTTTTTGGAAAAGAAAGGTGAGTCTGTCCTCTTTAAAAGTTGGGGTCAACCACTCAAATCGGACTCCGTATGAAGTCTTAAGAGCTATTTTCGTGACAAGTGCGCAATCAGAATTTTCTGACGAGAATTCGTCAAAACTTTCATTATAGATATAGGACTTGTAAAATTTAAGATGATAATGCAAGATAATTAAAAAACTAAGAAAACTAGAAAAAAAAGGGATAGAGATACAAAACCGATGGGTTGCCTCCCATTTAGCGCTTAGTTTAATGTCCTCAGCCCGACTTGGCATCCTTTCAATTACTCCTCCAGAGGGAGATAATCATGAAATCCTTGCACATCCATATCCATATAAGCAATGCTTTCATAATATGGATTCGATCTATGGACGTTCACCTTTAAATTTGTTCCATCTCTAAGACTAGAAATTTCAACTGCGCTATGAGAATAAACATTAGTAACAACATACGGTCCAATCCATCTGGACCTTAGCTTACCAAGAAATAGTTTAAGACGAGAAAAGAACTTTTTGACCCACAACAAAATTCTTTCGAGAAATCATCTTGTCATGGAAAGTTTCGTCTTTTCCTTGTAAATACGAGAACTCTCGTATGCATCATTACGTATCTCCTCTAGCTCATTGAGTTGTAACTTCCTTTGTTTCCCCGCATTGTCATAATCCATATTGCACATCATTATTGCCCAAAATGCCTTGTGTTCAAGTTCAACCGGAATATGACAAGCTTTGCCATAAACCAACCGATATGGAGACATACCAATCGGTGTCTTGTAAGCCGTTCTATATGCCCATAATGCATCATTAAGCCTATAACTCCAATATTTCCAAGAAGTGTTCACGGTTTTCTCAAAAATGGATTTAATCTCACAGTTTGAGATTTCGGCTTTCCCACTAGTTTGTGGGTGATACGGCATACCAACCTTGTTTGTTATGTTGTACTTCTTGAGTAGAGCATGGAAGGATTTCTGAAAATGTGAGCCTCAATCACTGATAACCACTCTTGGTGTACCATGTCTAGAGAAAATATATTCCTTCACAAACTCACAAATAACTTGAGAATCATTAGTAGGGATGGCTTTAGCTTCCACCCATTTTGAAACATAATCCACATCAAGAAGTATATAAAATTTTCCATTAGAATTGACAAAAGGACCCGTAAAATAAATTCCCTACACATTAAATACTTCAACAATAAGAATTGGTGTGAGTGGAATTTGATTTCGAGCACCTAGATTGCCAGTTCGTTGACATCTATCACAAGATTTGCAAAAAATATATGCATCTTCAGATAGGGTAGGATAATAAAATCCACTTTAAAGTACTTTGAAAGAGGTACGTTTAGAACCGAAGTGACCACCACATGCATAAGTATGAAAAAAAGTAAGAATAGATTGAAATTCAGAATTAGGTACGCACCTGCGAATGATTTGTCAGAACCATAACCATATTTCCATAAGTAGGGCTCATCCCACACATACTGCTGAGCTATTTTCTTAAGCTTAAGCTTTTGAAAATTAGACATTGTACTAGGTACTTGTCTTGTAACCAAGTAGTTCACTATATCCGCGTACCAAGGTATTGAATCTTCAATTGAGAAAAGTTGTTCGTCCGGAAAATGATCTTGTAAAGGAAGTTCTTCTTCGGAAAAAACAAGTCTACTAAGATGATTAGCAATAGTATTTTCAACACCTCTTTTATCCTTGATTTCATAATCAAATTCTTGCAATAGCAGTATCCACCGTATTAGTCTTGGCTTAGATTCTTTCTTCTTTAATAGATACCTAAGTGTTGCATGATCAGAATATACAATCAATTTTGTACCCACCAAATAGGATATAATTTTTTTTAGTGCAAACACTATAGCCAGAAATTTTTTCTCGTTGGTAGAATAGTTGATTTGTCATCGTTTAGGGTCCTACATGCATAGTAAATCACATGAGACAGCTTGTCTACTCTTTGACCCAAAATGACTCCAACTGCATAGTCACTTGCATCACACATTAATTCAAATGGCAAACTCCAATCCGGTGACTTGATAATTGGTGCAGTTGTCAACAATTCTTTCAATCTATCAAAGGCATCCTTGCACTCCTTGTTGAAGTCAAAAATAACCTCTTTTTGCAATAATTTGCACATCGGCATTGAGATTTTGGAGAAATCGTTGATAAACCGCTTGTAAAAATCTGCATGACCAAGAAACGAGCGAATTTCCGTCACCGATGTGGGATATTGTAAGTTTCTTATTAAGTCTATCTTTTCTTTGTCAACTTCGAGCCCTCGAGAGGACACAATGTGACCGAGCACTATTCCATGGTTTACCATAAAGTGGCATTTCTCCCAATTAAGAACAAGATTAGTGTCTATGCATCTTTTAATATTTTGTAAACAAAAGTCAAATGAATCACCATAAACACTAAAATCATCCATAAATACCTCAATAATGCACTCCACATAGTCAGAAAATATACTAACCATACACCTCTGAAAAGTGGCAGGCGCATTGTAAATACCAAACGACATCCGTCTATAGGCAAACGTACCAAAAGGACAAGTGAAGGTAGTCTTCTATTCATCCTGTGGTACAATAACAATCTGATTGTACCCCGAATAACCGTCCAAAAAGAAATAATGTGAATTCCCCGCTAACCTCTCTAACATCTGATCAACGAAAGGCAAAGGAAAGTGATCCTTTCGGGTTGCGGCATTAAGCTTTCTGTAGTCTATGCACACTCTCCATCCTGTTTGAAATCTTGTAGGAACGAGTTAATCATCTTGATTTCTAACAATAGTGACACCAGATTTTTTAGGTACCACATGTACCGGGCTAACCCATTTGCTGTCCGATATTGGGTAAATTACCCCCACACTTATCAATTTGAGGATCTCTTTCTTCACGACCTCCATCATTGGGGGGTTAAGCCTATGCTGAGAATCACGTACAGGCTTAAAATCACCTTCCATTAGGATTCTATGCATGCACATGGATGGACTAATGCCTTTGATATCAGCAATTGTCCACCCAATAGCCGTTTTGTGTTCTTTCAGAACCATAAGTAGACGTTCTTCTTGTATTGGGGTGAGGTTATTTGCAACCGGAAGTTCTTCTTTATCACCCAAGTACGTGTACTTTAGGTGGTCTGGAAGCGTCTTCAATTCAAGTTTCGGTTCCTACATAATAGAAGGTAAAGGAAAATCATTAGTTATGGGTAACGAAATGTAAGAAATATTACCCGTTTTTGCTTCTTGTAGTGCTGTTAAGGCACCACACATCTCCACCAGTTCTTTGGATATCTCAACGTCCATGTTCGGATGTCCATGAACGTCCAAATTAATGTTATTCCGTAGCACAACTCCAAGTTCATCTTCACTATTCAAATCAAACATTTATTGTGCTAACGAACCAATAACATCAATGGAGAAAGCTGAGTGAACATCACTAGGATAGCGCATAGTTTCAAAAATATTGAACCGTATGATCTCCTTATCAAATTCCATAGTGAGTGCACCACTATCAATATCAATCTTCGTCTTTGTAGTCTTCATGAACGGTCTCGCAAGAAGTAACGAAGTATATGAACAATTATCTGCATTATGCATATCCACAATGTAGAAATCAACCAGAAAGATCAACTGATTCACTTGAACTAACACGTCCTCAACGACTCCCTTAGATATATATTGGACTTGTTAGCCAATTGAATAATGATCTTTGCCTCTTTTAAAGGTCCGAGATTCAAAGAATCATAAACATCGGCTGACATAACACTTATGGAAGCACCTAAATCAAGCAAAGCACGCTCAAATCGTCGATTACCAATGGTAGCGGGAATTGTGAACCCACCAGGGTCTTCACACTTTGTGGGAATCTTCTTAAGTAACATAGTTGTAGCACTTTCGCCCACTTGAGTGATCTCATTAGCAATTAACCTATCCTTACTTGTACACAAATCCTTCAAACCTTAGCATACCTAGGTACGGTTCTGATGGCCTCAAGAAATGGAATATTGATCTGTATCTTGCTGAAAATATCCATGATCTCCTTGTCCTGAGCTTCTTTCTTTGATTTGGAAAAACGACTAGGAAAAGGAGGCGGTATGGTAAAAATGGGAACCTTGTCCTTAGGTTGGCTGGTTGATGTTGGATTTTCCTTAGGTACGGTCTCCGCCTCCACTTCCTTTTCAATATCGTCACTAGGTACGCGTACTGATCATGTATCTATATTAGAATTCGTTACTTTCTTTCCACTTCTTAAGGTTACTGCATTGACGTGCTCTCTTGGGTTCACAAACGGTTGTGATGAGAGTGTTGTAGAAGCTTTTTCCTTCAGTTGATTCACATCTGTAGCCAATTGTCCCATCTGAGTATGTAAATCTCTAATAGCATTATCAGTTTTTAGCTAATTTTGTTCGGCTTTTTGTATGAACTGATCAGTTTTCTGCATGAATTGATCAGTTTTCTGCTGACTTTGTTGAAATATAGATGAAAGACTTTGCATCATGGTAATCATCTTCTCAGAGGCGTCCTCCTTTAGAGCTTGTTGTTGTGGTTGGAATTGTTGTTGAAAACTACCTTGTCTTACATATGGACTAGAAGCTACTGCTTGCTTGTTGGCATAACTGAAATTAGGGTGATCTTTCCAACCTGAATTATAAGTATTAGAGTAGGGATCATACCTTTTCCTATGATTTGGAAATACAACCTTCACCTGTTTGGCCACTTCTTCATAAGAAGGAATGATCACGGATGCCATTTGTTGCATCATCTTCTCCATATTACACATTCGTTTCTCTAAGTGTGAATAAGAACTAACTTAGTCGACCCTCCTATCCATCGATGCGCCTCTTGTATTAAATTGCTACGTGTTTGCAGCCATGTTCTAGATCAGTTCCGTGGCTTCATCAATGGTTTTGTTGGTTAATGCACCACCACTAGCCGCATATATGAGATTCCTCTCTGATTGAAGCATCCCATCATAAAAATGATGCAGTATGAGTTGCTCACTGATTTGGTGGTGTGGACAGCTAGACAATAACTTCTTGTACTGTTCCCAGTAGTCGTAAAGAGTTTCACCAATAATTTGCTCAATTCGACTTATTTTTTACGAATAGTTGCTTCTTTGGAAGAGGGAAAGTACTTTTCTAAAAACACTTTTTGCATATCATTCCACGATGTAATACTTCCTTGTGGAAGTCTGTAAAACCATTCCTCCACGGAATCTGTCAAAGAAAAAGGAAAAGTTGTAAGTAAAGCTCTGTCTTTGTCAGTCCCAGTTAGCTTCAAACTTGTCAACCTATGTTGGAATAACAACAAGTGTTTATTCGGATCATCTCCAGGTAGCCCTTTAAACTTCGGCAACCAATGTATCAATTGAGATTTGAGTTCAATAGAATTATCTAAGTCGATGCAAAGCTTTTGTTGATCAAAATATGTAGATGTTAGATCTTTGAGCGTCCTCCTTGGAGGAGGAGGTGGTGGAGGATCTATCTCGTCATCTGTATTAACCATCTCTTCTAGAGATTCTTGTTGCGTTTGCTGACGTGCCTGTAGTACCGTTCCTTTACGGGTTTGAATACCGCACCTCAAGTAATCCCAATCTTTCGGTGCCAGAGATTAAGCACCTGAAACCACAAATCTAGAAAAAAATATTAAAAACTAACAAGAAAGTCTAACAACAAGAATAAAACTAAGAAAAATAACAACTAAAGCTACAGACTGCTCCCCGGCAATGGCGTCAAAATTTGATGGGTGTCGTAGGCTCAACAAATTAATAATATTAATTCCACATAATTAACTGGTAATATAATGGAAGTAAGGATCGTTCCCACGAAGAGAAGTGAGTTTTAGTTGTCGAAGTGTCACAAAGGGGGGTTTTGTTTTTATATTGTGAACAAAATAAATAATCAAACCAAATAAAGTTGTATTGTAATCAATAGAGAGAGATATGATCGAGGAATCCTTCTTCGTTAATAAACCGTCAATGAGTTATTATAATTGCATACTCTTCGTTAGTCAAAGATTATCACCAACCGTCGAATAACAGCTAGATCAACGCTATCCCCTAAATTCCTTATATCACTGGATACGGAAGTTCTCGCCTACCAGATTCTATTCAACGAACCACCAAGTAGTAGATCACTCAAGGTGTAATCCAATCGGATGCTTTATTTTTTGTGAATTTATATATTGATCCTACTAGTTAGACTCTTAGATCAAGGTCTACTTTTTAGTGTTGTTTATACACACAATCGCTCCACATAATCCCTCTACAAGGTTTTGTGTTCTCTACTTGTGTACAAGCTATTCGATGACTACTTATCTCCTAATTTAATACTATCAATAGATTGAATCAACAAATCAATTTAGTTATCCACCTAAACTATCTATCAATCAATCATAAATATTCATCATAGTATAAACAAACGATAATCATATGAAGAACTTCAAAGTAGATTAATATAATAACTCAAATCTTGTTTACAACTTAGAATTCATCCTCAATCAATAGGTGTTTATCTATTCATGGATGTGGAAACATCCATGATATACATATGAGAAACGTAAAGAGATCACGTTACAATTGATAATCGCTCCGCATGATGTTTTTTCTCTCCAAACCCTAACAATTTCGTGACCTAATGATGTGATATCATTTTACATAACCTAATACCTTTTTATAGGTTTACATTGCTTGGTCTCCAAGTATTTAGTTCGGTTCAAGAACCCGACCCGAAAACAGAAAATAACGTTCCCAAACGTGCCCTTAGGCCTTCCAAGGAGTTTATACACGTTTTACTACTTGCTAGGTATGTGTACCCGTACGCATACCTCAAATTCCAGCAGAAATTTTCGGAAGTGTCTTCGGCATTCAATAAAAACTCGTTTTGGCCACAACTTCTTCGTCCGAACTCGGAATGACCTCATTCTTTTTGCATTTTTTTTATCTTTAAGTTCTCTTCAAGATGATGATGATAAATTCTTAATTTAAATGAGTTAATATCGGTCTTTGGCCCTTCTCTTGATTTTGAGCATTTTGCTCCTTTTCGTCGCACTTCTTCCACTTCTCTTGGTCTTGGGTGCTTGGATACTTAGAATATTTCTCTTCCTAGATATTTTCATCACTTTGTATCTCCTTTTTGGATGATTCCCCTATTAGTGTTAAATGAGAGAAAACAAGAGTAATAATACGAAAATATACAAGAATAGTAGCTAAAACAAGTATGGAATGGACATTAAAATCATATGAATTATGCATTTATAAGTACTCTGTTTGAGAACAGCATGGAAAGACAAAGTGAGGAAATGTGGTTCGTGTACTCTGTTTGCAAACACAGTGGCTAGGTTCTAAAATCGTTAAGTATGAAATACATACTCATGAACTCAGGTTCGTTTGTGAACTCCGTTTGCGAACTAAAATTCCTGGAACTTTAATGAAATAAGGTATGTGAACTAGTTTTATAAACCGTGGCATTATGTTCATGAATTGGTTCTTGTATAAGTACTTTGTACAAATAAAAACCAAACCGATTTTGTTTCAAATGGTTCATATATATATATATATATGAGATAGTGAACATTTGAACAACTCTCTTGATACACATTTAGATTCATTTGAATTTCTATCATGATTGATTGATCATCATATTTGATCTAAAAGTGTTAGATGAATGTGGCTAAACTATAAGTGTTCTTGTGGCTAACTTCAGTTAATTATTATTGAGCCAATAAGGTATACACGTTTGGGTACGGTTCATCCATATCTAAATATAGGTATATTTCATTTGTGTGTACCAAGATAATACCATCTAACGGTGGGGATTGATTGCTTAATTTCTAAGAAGACTATATAAGGAAGAACTCTAGCATCTGGGAAACCTTATCACAACACTCTCGTGTGTCCTAGTTGCAAACTAGAGTTGATTCAACTTTAACCTAGGTTTTCCAAAACCATTATTAGGTTAACGACTTGAATACTTCATTTGGTATTCGTGAAGCCAGATCTAACTATTTTCTCTGTAGTTGCGTATTGTGATCTTACTTGTTGTATCGTATAGATTTTTATCTTGTCTAAGATTTACTCGAGATTTATCTCCGATATGTAAGATATAAAAAGTAATCGCAACAGTTCTTCATTTCAAACTCCTGTGATTCCGCAATAACTTCTTATGTTAATCGGTTAGATAATTGTGAGGCGACTACCATTTCTAGGCTAGATGCTATTCGGGAGTATAAGACCAGATTATTAGTTGAGTTTCCTGTTTACCTTGGTTTATCTAAAGACGAAAACAAAAACAGAATAAACATATTTGTAAGGTACAGATTTGTTTATAAGTCTTCAACTTTGGGTCGTAACAACTCTTAGTTGTGAGTGAGATCAGCTAAGGGAATCACGTGGGTAAAGTCCTGCTGGGATTCAAGAGACGTTAGGAACACGACTGTACCTTAGTCGGTGTGAGACTTGGTTAGGGCTCAAATACATTCCAGTCCGAAGTTAACTTGTAGTAGGATAAAGTTTGTAGTGGCTTAATACAGTGTGGTGTTCAAATCTGGACTATGTCCCGCGATTTTTCTGCATTTGCGGTTTCCTCGTTAACAAAATATCTGGTGTTTGTGTTATTTTTTTTCCACATTATATTTGTTTATATAATTGAAATATTACAGGTTGTGCATAGTTTAATCACAGTTGATAAATCCGACCTTATTTGATTGGATATAACTTGCTTGACACTCGGACATTGGTATTTGGTACCATCCGAGTTATTCTCATATCAATCAGTCTCACAAATTTATATCTAGTTGATTTAATGATTGTGTTGAGAAAGAGATAAAGATCTTTGATATTTTTCTTGATTGAGTCTCACTTTTAAGTTGGTGCTCTCATATTTATATTGGAGTTTATTCCATACAGATTTTCGAATGAAATATTGGTGTGGTTGTTATACCCCGTATTTTTTAATTGGTATCAGAGCAGGGAAATACGCTAAGACCTCATAAGTCCGTGTTTATAGCAATCTGTCTCTAAGGACAGAAGCACTATCTCTAACGACGCATCACCAGTCCAGAAATAGTCAGACATGTTTCAAAGCTTGGATTCACTTGAGAAAATTCTCTCATCTTTATCATTGCCTGAAATTGTGGATAACTGGGAAACACGCCTGGAGGAACAGTTGGATGAAATTTTAGATGAAAGTGATTCAGATGTAGGAAGTCTCGCGATATATCAAGTTGTTTGACCATCTCATAAAGAAAAAGAATTCAACGTCGTGTCTGATTATTTTCTGACTCCTCTCTGTCAAGAAAACAAGAAAATGAGTAAACTCTTTAAGGGATATGATTGTGAATATAATCTCTTATAATCCCTTCTTAAAGATCGTGAAGAAGATGTACGTTAAAAAAATTATGAATGTGAAAATCTTCGTCGAAATCTTTTTTTGTTGAAAGAAAAACTTGCAGAATCTGAAGAAAGGTGTAACTCTCAACAAAGTTGTTTTAGTGACAGAGAAAACGTTTTTCTCTCTCAATAAAGACAATTATAGGATGACCTAACTGCTGCTCACGATAAGGTCAAACTGTTGGAAGAGGACTTCAAAAGGTTTAGCTCCAGCTCAACCAAATTATCCACTATGCTAGGAGCATGTAAAAATCATCGTGATACACGAGGTTTGGGATATAAAGGAATAGACGCTCCAAGTATTAGTAAGATTAATTTTTTTCATGCTAACAACAATTTCCAACAGAAGAATCTCACTGATGGCAAAAGTGAAAATGTACCACCACCAGCTGAAGTTCAAATGAACAAGGCTTGTCAACCTCCGAAATAAACTCACGGGAGTTCAGGTAATAACGTTCCTTTCCATTGCCATTATTGCGGAAACAAGGGTCATCTCAAAAGAAAATGTCGTTTTCGTTTGCGGAATGAGAAACTTCATAACATCCTTGTTTGGGTGTATAAAGAAGTGGTTAAACCTGTATCTCATATTACTGGTTGTGATTGTCCAACTTTTAGACAAAGAAAGTGTTGTGATGATCCTGTTAGAGCATTGCTCGGTTGAACCCACCAAGCATTGGTATGTCAAGTTTGGTTGTCATATTTTAGTGAATCAAAACTCATGTTAAGAGTCGCTTGATTATGTACTAGAGTAAACTTCGTATAGGTTAGCTTGAAAGTATTAGGATATGAGAAATTACAAGTATTGCGAAGTCTTGAATATGTGAAGAAGAAAGGAGCTACAACGACAACAATCATCCTTCCACTTGAGGTTAGTGATATTTGACTTGAACTGTTTCATTTCCTAAAGGATCTTTCAAGTCGTGCATATTGAAAACATAACTGCTAAGCATATGTGAACTCTAGATAGACATAGTATTAAGGAATACAATACGAGGTTTATTTCTTAACCATTAAACTTTGTAGATAGGACATCGCCATAATCATTTGAATGCTATTGTGATTATGTATGGGTATGAGGTGAGGATTTCATCCTAGGGAACAATGTTTACATGTGTTCTAAAGAAGTAAGTTCATAAACTTGTTTGTGGACCGACAAGGAAATTTCTAGGTGTTATTGGTTTTGTTATTCATTGCATATCTTATGAACAAACAATATGTGTGATAGAGTATAACCGCACACAACTTTTCGTGTTCTTGGTAAAACTATTCACAAAGGCCTGACTTATGTATTGGTATAACTTTTATTAGTAACAACGATCTTAAGTAATCACCTGTGGTATGATCATATTTTTTATGTCTGACCAATTAAAAGGAAAGGGGGAACCGATCCTTGTAAGGGGTGCAGTACATCAAAGGGAACCGATCCTTGTATGGGGTGAATCAAGGTTTATAGTATAAATGGGAACCAATCCTATGGACATGTGCAACACGTTTTTAGGAAAAGGGGAATCGATCGTATGGACATGTGCAACACATATAAGTTAGATACCATATATATGTGGGGAACCGATCCTAGTACCTAGTCAACCAAATTTTTTGGAATCTAGTATGACTATGCACAGTACTCACATGGATATAGAACCGAAACTTTTTTTGGTAGAACCATAAACCCATGATTGTAATTGAATGTTGGTTTGATCAGTCACATAGTTCTTGAAAGTCAGATGAACCAACTCTAAACTTTTTTAGAAGTGTGGAAAATCGGTTTCAAGGTTGCAAGTGTGAAAGAGAACTTACAAAGTTAAGATTTCGACAAAATTTGAACACGTGCTGTGAATGTTTATTTCTTTAATTGTTCAAAGATATTCCTTAACGGCTAAGGGAAGAGAATCCCAGGATCGAAACATAAGTAAGTTTAGAATATTTTAATTAAGTTTATTAATTTCATTTTGTACGGAAATCACAGAATTAGTAATGTGCATTTACTAATTAGATTTTCCGAGAGATTTTGATCGTTATTTTTGGACAGAGCATTTCCAGGAATTATGGAAACCGAATTTGTGCTTTAATGAATATCTTGAGAATATTTTCGGTTTTGGAAATTCCTTGGTGTCCAAACTTCCTTGTCTATAAATACTCGAATTTTTCCTTTCTAGCAAACTAATCCTTCATAACAACAGATTTACTCTTTTGTTGTTGTTACTAGTGTAGCCGCCTATTCGGAGAGGAGAGTAACCTAATTAGGCAAAATCTATTACAGCCGCTCAGTTTAAAGTCTTCTTTGGGATTGAGAAGCTCTAGCGCGACCCGTTGGTGGGATACTAGATAATTGCGGTTTATCTTTTGTTTTCGATTGATTTGATTGACTAACGATAGTTGAAATCTAATTGCACCTAGTTTGTTTATTCTTGAGAATATTCTCTTCTGAAATAAGATTCACTCAAACTAGTTCAGAGTTTCGACAGGGATATTTAGACTTTTGTTAGTTCTAAAGACGATCTTCTGATAATCCATTGTTAACAGAGTCCGTTCTGTGCGTGATTGATCACAAGAGATTCAAGTGATTGTGTGCAGGTTTTTATTGAAGATTTAAGAAGATTTGAAGACAAAGAAGATATTGAAGATCTGACTTGGGTTTTATAATCTTTGGTGTGCGCAATACTTTTTTCGCTAAAATAGGATACAATTAATAATCGGTTTATCCTTGTGGTAGATTGGATTGATTAATTGAGTAGATCGACATCAACACGATTTTTCGGATTAAAGGTGTTGTTGGCTTAATCTTAATCGATTACCTTTGGGTGATTGAATATAAGATAGATCTAAGGACCTGACGAAAGAGTTTATGTTGAGATAAACGGAAGAGCCTTTATCCGACTCATATCACTTGGTTGAATAAAGTTGATACCAAACAGATTTGTTGTTCCTTTACTGTTTAGAATACGAACCAAAGGAATTGTTCAAAGTACGTGACTTATTTATAAGTGGGAGACGTGGGAATACAGAAGGAACTAGGTGAACTATAGGGTTAGTTACTTGGTCTCAATTACACGAAGTTAGTGTAATTTTGTGTAGCGGCTTAATTCTGAGAGTATTCAATTCTGGACTAGGTCCTGGGATTTTTCTGCATTTGCGGTTTCCTCGTTAACAAAATCTTGCTGTGTCATTTACTTTTATATTCCACATTATAATATTTTTATTATAATTAAAATAAATTACACAAACGTTAATTCTTTTTTACTTGATAAGCAATCCTATTGTGTTTGGTTAAGTCCGAACGTTTGTATCAAGTAAACATACTTCGTTGTTGTATTGTCTTGATCTCGTATCCATAGACGATCACACGAAGTGTGAACCGATTAGTTGTATTGTCTCGACTCAGTCCATAGACAATCACTTTCGGAGAAAGGATTTATAGGTAGGAAAAGTTTTAGCTTGAGGTATATTTGGGTACCCTCACGTTTGCAATTGGTATCAGAGCAGGCAAACACGAAAAGATCTAACAATATGTGTTTGGTGCGATCCAACCTATAAGAATGAATTCAAAGGATGATTCAGTTAACGTAAGACAAGATAATGAGAGTAAGATCTCAAGAAAAACCAATAGAAATTGGTCTCGAAAGTCTTTTCGAAAATCAAAGAAAAAGTCTATGACTAATAATTTGATTACGAATCAGGTTCCTGATCAAAATGGGGTGAGTTCGAAACTCAAGAAACATGGTTTGGACTCATGTCCAATTCATTGTGAGAAATCTTCTAAAAAGAGATTCAGTTCACTTGTTATCCCGAGTTCTGAATTTTCTAAAATGATGGAAAGCTTTTTCAAACATATTGAAAAAATTTCAGAAAAGGGTAAATCCATTGACAGTCTAGATGATGTCCTAGAACTTATTGTTCAAATGAATGTAAGAATATGTGAAGGAAAGAGAGAAACACTTTGTCTTCAAAACAATGTGATATATTATGAGGAACAAAAATTGGCTTTATGCAATGAAGTTCATCAACAAACTATAGAGTGTGAAAATCTTACTCATTCGCTGGAACACTCACAGATAAGGAATAAGGTCCTTATTGAGAAACTTCTTACTGAAACATGTCAAGAGGTATATCTGAACAAGCGTTTAGAAAAACATTTCCAACAAGGGATGAAAACCTTAAGAGGACATATAGAACGTCTTGAAAAAGAGACACTAGCAAACTGTCGACTGGTAGATCTAGACAAAACGGGTTCAAGTTCAAGGAACATACCATCCTGGGCAAAAGATATGATTAAGGATATTGTATCTCGCAATCCCCTTAACAAAAAGGATGGGTTCAGAATCCACGAAGAAGAACATGATTGTGTTCAAAAGGGAGAAAGATCTCCTCCTGAAGTGTATAATGAGGATTATCCTCATCCCAGTGCTTAACCGCATTGGAGTGTGCATACTTACCTTGCCCAATCCTCGGATGTAAGGAAGCACACATACCCGGGCAACTGGTATCCAACTAGTATCTCGTATTCAACATAGATAGATTACACAATCTACCATAAGGATTTGTTATTCATCTTTATGTGTATAAAGGTTGTCTTACAACAACTTGTGTAAAAAGGATAAGCTAGTATCTATTGATACCGATTTTGGAGATAATCTCTTTGAAAAATATTGTGTTGCTATAACACATTAGATGCGAAAATCTTTTTTCAAATCTTGTCAGAACTATTTATTTAAGGCTGATATCTATGTTTGGAATATGTTAAAGGTATTCCTTGTATTAGTAATCAAAGTGTCAGAGAACTTATACAAAAGGATGTACTCTCAAACCAAATCTCAAGCAGATCTTCTGAAAGCCTTGAATGAAATGACTTCTAAGGAAAATTTACATCTTGATAATGCCTTCAAGAAATATGGTTGTGAAAACATCGATAATGAAAAAGATGATATGACTCATCTTCTTGTCCAAAACAGTTTGGATGCTAAGGTTGATATTACCAATCTTCGACAAGTCCTCCTTAGTACCATCGAAACTCATCATAGACAGGCAGCATTACTAAGAACTGTTATCCGTAACCAAAGGAAGCTGATTAAACTTGGAATCGGTAATAGGGAGTATGCTAGGAATATTAACGAAAGGTTAATGCTTTAGCCTGTGAACATAACCAAGGTATTGTTTGCAGAATCCGAGATATCAGTCGAGATGCTGTTGATGAAGATCCTGAAAAATTTGAGGAAATTGAGGATGACATTTGAAAAACTCTTGTCATAAGGTCATTAGAGATTAAGTGATTTTCTGTAATACTTAATCTAGACTAATAGACATCAATTTTTGATTTCTTTCATTGATTCTACTGGTCTGTTATGAATAAAATTATTTGGTTAGTAATTTTTCTTGTGATAGTTTTCCGTTTACATAGCCTGTGCTTAATTGCGTTTATCTTATTGTTATGCATGTTTATGGGATGTTTGATTTCGGTTTTACTACCTTAATATTCGATCTCATATATTGTGAACCCTTATGGTTTGGGTGACTTTTTGATTTATCGGGATTAAGTTCTAGACCTAGTAGGTAGGCTTTATCAAAGGATCATGAGAGGTTCTGATAGAAATAATATGTGAAAAAGTCACAATATGTTGAATCGGTTTTGGTTTAGCATAAAAGCATATGTGTTTCGACGGTTTTCAACTTTTTCTTGCAATTGTTAAAACCGGTTTTCAACCTTTCTCTGGTAAAGGTTGAGGTGTGTTGTTATTCTTCTGTTTATGCATAAGGATGACAACGTGGTGATATTTCGATATCAATTCTTCCTGGAAGAAGATGCTATCATATTGGAGAAGTGGATGCGAAATTTGAGGTAACAATCTTTTTAGTTAATTGTTTTCCTGTTTAAGAAAATCTTGAGTTTATATTATATATATTTGTTGCTTTTGCTTAACAAAATTTCGGTTCAATTGATATTTATTCCATGATGTGTGTGTGGATGTGTGTTCAATTGGTCCCGGTTAAGAAAAACTATTGTTATCTTGCTTTATTGTATGGTATCAATTGTTTAGGCTTATAAAATTTCGGTACAATTGATGTGTGTGTGATTCAATTGGTTCTGGTTAAGAAAAACCATTGTTATCTTGGTTTTGTATGGTATCAATTGTTTAGGCTTACAAACTTACGGTGCAATTGCGGTGATTTTAATGTCTATGTTGTTTTAATTGCTTCCGGTTGAGGTGAATAATTATGCAAGTTGATTTATTTTGGTTTGTATGAATTATTTATGGCTTAAAGAAATAATTTGTGTACGGGATGAGTTGTTTAGTCCAATTCGATTCCGGATAAGAAACTAAGTTAATTCTGATCTTAGTTTGTCTTATCAAAGTGAGGTTTCAGTTATTCAAGTCTAATCGAATGCCTAAACAAGGAATGCTAGTTAACTAACCTAGTACCTGTCTTGTTTAAAATTGAAAGGTCTAAGTTTATGGATAATTAGAACCTGATGAGAAAAATAGAGTTTATCTTTATTTTGATCTTATCGAATTAAGAGGTTGTTCTTGAACAATCGGTTTAGCAAAGGGACTAATGTGATTACTTATTTTTGGTTTGCTAAACTAAATTGGAAAAATTGTTTCGGACAATTGTTTCCTTGGTAACATATCAAAATAAGACTACTTATAGTTTCGATTTTGATATTGGTTACCAGAACGTGATGTGTGGAACCCTCAAGCCTAACTCTACAGGTTTGCAAGTCTATTGTGAGATTTGTAAGATTCTTTTCGTGTTGTCCTTTATTTTTTCGATTCTTTGTCATTTTTGTGACAAAAAGGGAGAGATATAAATGGAGTAGAAAGGTGATGCTGGTATTGATTTTATATTGATTGGTATCGCTAGGGAAAAGAACATTGGTACTTGAATGTTTTATCTAACGAAAGAGTGAAAGCACAGACTAAGGGGGAGTAACATGTCATATATATTGGTATAAAAAAGACGTGCGGATTGAATATATACCTATATTCCTTAGGGGGAGTATTAAATTTGTTATTATAACGTCAACAACGACATTTTCAATGATTGAATGTAAGCAGTTTTACTGTGCTGTTGAATCGGGAGTCAAGTGGATTGTAATGCATTCTTGTAATTTGTTTATCCATATGATGTAAGAGTTTTGTCACTAAAATTGACAAAGGGGGAGATTGTTAGAGCATTGCTCGGTTGAACCCACCAAGCGTTGGTATGTCAAGTTTGGTTATCATATTTTAGTGAATCAAAACTCATGTTAAGAGTCGCTTGATTATGTACTAGAGTCAACTTCGTATAAGTTAGCTTGAAAGTATTAGGATATGAGACATTACAAGTATTGCGAAGTCTTTAAGATGTGAAGAAGCAAGGAGCTACAACGACAACAATCATCCTTCCAGTTGAGGTTAGTGATATTTGACTTGAACTGTTTCATTCCCTAACGTATCTTTCAAGTCGTGCATATTGAAAACATAACTGCGAAGCATATGTGAACTCTAGATAGACATAGTATTAAGGAATACAATACGAGGTTTATTGCTTAACCATTAAACTTTGTAGATAAGACATCGCCATAATCATTTGAATGGTATTGTGATTGTGTATGGGTATGAGGTGAGGATTTCATCCTAGGGAACAATGTTTACATGTGTTCTAAGGAAGTAAGTTCATAAACTTGTTTGTGGACCGAAAAGGAAATTACCAGGTGTTATTGGTTTTGTTATTCATTACATATCTTATGAACAACCAATATGTGTGATAGAGTATAACCTCTCACAACTTGTTGTGTTATTGGTAGAACTATTCACAAAGGCATGACTTATGTATTGGTATAACTTTTATTAGTAAAACCGATCTGAAGTAATCACCTGTGATATGATCGAATTTTTTATGTCTGACCAACTAAAAGGAAAGGGGGAATCGATCCTTGTAAGGGATGCAGTACATCAAAGGGAAACGATCCTTGTATGGGGTGCATCAAGGTTTATAGCAGAAAGGGGAACCAATCCTATGGACATGTGCAACACGTTTTTAGGCAAAGGGGAACCGATCCTATGGACATGTGCAACACATATAAGTTAGATACCATATATATGTGGGGAACCGATCCTAGTACCTAGTCAACCAAATTTTTGGAAAGCTAGTGTGACTAT
This sequence comes from Papaver somniferum, assembly GCF_003573695.1. Taxonomy (NCBI): domain Eukaryota; kingdom Viridiplantae; phylum Streptophyta; class Magnoliopsida; order Ranunculales; family Papaveraceae; genus Papaver; species Papaver somniferum. Next base: position 158,317,999 of record NC_039365.1, on the reverse strand, counting down.
GCACAATACTCACATGGAGGCAGAATCGAAACTTGTTTTGGTAGAACCGTAAACCCATGATTGTGATTCAATGTTGGTTTGATCAGTCACATAGTTCTTGAAAGTCAGATGAACCAACTCTAAACTTTTTTGGAAGTGTGGAAAATCGGTTTCAAGGTTGCAAGTGTGAAAGAGAACTTACAAAGTTAAGATTTCGACAAAATTTGAACACGTGCTGTGAATGTTTATTTCTTTAATTGTTCAAAGATATTCCTTAACGGCTAAGGGAATAGAATCCCAGGATCGAAACATAAGTAAGTTAAGAATATTTTAATTAAGTTTATTAATTTCATTTTGTACGGAAATTACAGAATTAGTAATGTGCATTTACTAATTAGATTTTCCGAGAGATTTTGATCGTTATTTTTGGACAGAGCATTTCCAGGAATTATGGAAACCGAATTTTTGCTTTAATGAATATATTGAGAATATTTTCAGTTTTGGAAATTCCTTGGTGTCCAAACTTCCTTGTCTATAAATACTTGAATTTTGCCTTTCTAGCAATCTAATCCTTCATAACAACAGATTTACTCTTTTGTTGTTGTTACTGGTGTAGCCGCCTATTCGGAGAGGAGAGTAACCTAATTAGGCAAAATCTATTACAGCGCTCAGTTTAAAGTCTTCTTTGGGATTGAGAAGCTCTAGCGCGACCCGTTGGTGGGATACTAGATAATTGCGGTTTATCTTTTGTTTTCGATTTATTTGATTGACTAACGATAGTTGAAATCTGATTGCACCTAGTTTGTTTATTCTTGAGAATATTCTCTTCTGAAATAAGATTCACTCGAACTAGTTCAGAGTTTCGACAAGGATCTTTAGACTGTTGTTAGTTCTAAATACGATCTTGTGATAATCCATTGTTAACAGACTCCGTTCTGTGCGTGATTGATCACAAGAGATTCAAGTGATTGTTTGCAGGTTTTTATTGAAGATTTAAGAAGATTTGAAGACAAAGAAGATATGACTTGGGTTTTATAATCTTTGGTGTGCACAATACTTGTTTCGGTAAAAGAGGATCCAATTAATAATCAGTTTATCCTTGTGGTAGGTTGGATTGATTAATTGAGTAGATCGACATCAACACGATTCTTCGGATTAAAGGTGTTGTTGGCTTAATCTTAATCGATTAACTTTGGGTGATTGAATATAAGATAGATATAAGGACCTGACGAAGGAGTTTATATTGAGATAAACGGGAGAGCCTTTGTCCGACTCATATCACTTGGTTAAATAGATTCGTTACCAAACAAATTTGTTGTTCCTTTACTGTTTGGAATATGAACCAAAGGAATTGTTCCAAGTACGTGACTTATTTATAAGTTGGAGGCGTGGGAATAAAGAAGGAACTAGGTGAACTATAGGGTTAATTACTTGGTCTCAACTATATGAAGTTAGTGTAATTTTGTGTAGCGGCTTAATCCTGAGAGTATTCAATTCTGGACTAGGTCTCGGGGGTTTTATGCATTTACGGTTTCCTCGTTAATAAAATCTTGCTGTGTCATTTACTTTTATATTCCGCATTATAATTGTTTATTATAATTAAAGTAAATTACACAAACATTAATTCCTATTTACTTGCTAAGCAATCCTATTGTGTTTGGTTAAGTCCGAAAGTTTGTATCAAGTAAACATACTTCGTTATTGTATTGTCTCGATCTCGTATCCATATACAATCACACGAAGTGTGAACCGATTAGTTGTATTGTATCGACTCAGTCCATAGACAATCACTTTCGGAGAAAGGACTTATAGGTAGGAAAAGTTTTAGCTTGAGGTATATTTGGGTACCCTCGCCTTTTCAGATCCAACCTTTGTTTGTAAAGGAAATACAAAAACTTTTCACAATTATAAATTTTTTCAAAGGGATAATGTTGTAAGGGCAAACGACTGTTTCGATGCTCCAATAAGAAGAAAGACTTTTCTGCGGAAATAAAGTTTTTCAAACTCACCTTTTTAGGTTGAAAAATGCATTGGAAAGAAAGGCTCAATTGTTCCTGGGTATGTTCACATTAACAATCGTGTTGCAGAACACAAGACCAGTATCAATAGACTCAAACGCAACATTCGGAAGGCAAAAAAGGCGGCAGCATCAGGTATCTCTTGAGACTAACTTTATTAATGCTTCTTTTTTTCCTCAAGAAAGTAAGAGAGAGAAAGTCAACACTATTGATGAGCAAAATTCTCATCAACTTACAAATTGACTATGTTTGTTTATGCCTCCTCCATTGTGACCATGTGGGGATGCACAAGATTTTCAAGAAGACATCTCCTTCTTGAAAAAGTGGTCTTTGTTGTACTTGTGTTATTTTTTCTAAGTATTTTTTATTAAAAAAAGGGAAAATGATCATCTTATACTGTTTAGCCTTGCTCCATTTAATATTTGCACTTGTTAATGTGAATGATCAGTAACTTTTTGATAATACTCTTTGTTACGAGCAGTGAGAAGCTTCAATAAGTCTTTTCTTCAAACAGATTCTAAAAGGAAATTGACTTGTTTTTTCAATAAATAAAACTCTTGTGCTCTAAATTTATTTATTGAGCTAAGAGGTTCTGCCTAAGGTTAAAAAAACTTGTTTATGTTTTAAGCTCCATTGGTTCGTTGGGTCTGAATACTTTTATTCACGTTCATAAACGACCCATGTGCAAGGTTTATGATCAGACGTATGGTTCATATACCGACCTTGCTTGGGAAGAACTATATGTGTCCCTAGTTTTTTATTCTAGGAAATCACACATATATATATATATATATAAAAGATTGATTCACTGATCTCTTATGTATATGCACGTTCCGAAACCTCGAGAAATCCTCTTGTGATCTCATGGACAATACTATGAATGGATGCAAAAAGGAAAAAGAAATTGAAGATGGCAAGGTTATTGAGTTTCATGAGAATCCTCTCATCATAACCTGCTACTATGCATATCGCGGTCATGAAGACGATATACCGGTTCAGATGTCATCTGATTTGGTTAGAAATCTTCGAGATTTTACGGTTGTACGTGATCAACTTGCCATTGCAACAAAGAAACTTAATTTTCTGAAGACTGAACTGAAGAAAGCAACTGAGGATCTTTCTATTGTTCGATCTCTAATTGCGACTATGGATGAATCTCTCAGTTTGTTATTAGGTTTTGATTTTGTCTGGGAAACTTCTTATGAGAATTTATTCTTATGTTTAAGAAGGATAACTAGGGTTTGGTATAACAATTATTGTGATTACACATAGCTATTTCCAACGATTATCATCTTATCAATGTTTCTAGGTTTATTTATTTAAATTCTAAGTTATTTGGAAGATGATTTTGCAGTATTTAATCTTATTGGGTGTGATACCCCCGCGTCTTTAGGAAGAGTGATGAAAAGAATTGGAGATTGAGAAATTCTAGAGATTTAGAAATTCCGGGGTTAGTTGAAATGAGTTTGAAATTGGGTATTTATAGAGGGGGGAAATTTTAGCCGTTGGATGAGGAACTGATGGGCGATGATCATCTCAGCGAGCAATAAAGTGACTATCTCTGTGGATGAAATGACCAACGAGCGATATTTCGACCATATAACGATGAAGACTCTATCACTCGTTAGAGACTCCGTCGTGTATGCCTAACTGCTTTCCTGGCACATAGGCAGATATGTTTGGCACTTTGGCATACCCATAATGGGTTCTAAAGTGAAAAAATTAGTTTCTTGACATGTGCATAGGAATAGTCCTTATAGAATAAATTCTTAAGCACAAGTCACTTCTTAAGCACAAGTGATAAACCCAATCGGGAACCAGAACCAAGTTTATCAACTGCATGAGGAGCCCAGCTTTGATACTGACCAAAATGCCACCCAATGTAGCAAGAAATGCCAAACAAAGCAAAAAAATTGGTGTACAAAGCAAGAGTGTCTCATTTACTCTCGCTCTTGGGTATCTTTTCTTTTTCTTTTTTTAACCGATTCTCATGTCGGTTTTATTTTTTGTTCCGGTTGTATTTATTGGGTTAAGATACCTCCATAGAGATGGCCATTTGGCCCACGCGAACCCATTTCTGTGGATACCCATCTTGTTTGGGTAGGGTTTTACCTGCACAAATATGATGTGTTAGGGTATGGGTAATACCTGAAATTGTTGTTTCGGGGATGAGGTGGGGATGTGATTCAAGGTCCCCGCCCCATATCCTCCCCGTAGCTTTCATATTCTATATGATTTATTCTTTGATAAAAAATTTGTATCATATTTATGTAGTATTTTTAATGTTCATTAAGACTCTCAATACCTATTACTCTAGAATTGTATAGTAATTAGTGATTATATATTTTTAATAGGTAATATCATATTTTGAATCATATACCGATTCATGTTGTTTTTCTTAATTGTGTATCGCATTAAGATTCACTTAGATAAGATATTTTCATGACTTAGCCGAGCTATTCTTTCATTTATTGTATTCTTGATTGTTCTTGTTCATTCATCACTTTCATTTCTTTGTACTAATAAATAATCAAATATACATTATCTATATAAGCTAATAAAAAAAGTTGAAGTAGATGATGAGAAGGTTAACGTGGTAGAAAACGCTTAATAATAAGGAATTAAGCAATAGAAATAATTCTGATAGTCATATTTACTCGTTGGGAAATTTTAAATCTTCGAATCCATAGTTTTAGGTTATTATTGTCGTTTAAATCATATATTAAGTTTGAAAACCCGCTTAATATAGCTATTCCCCATACTCTACCCGTCCCGCCCCAATTCATGTGGGTAATGAGGAGGACATGAGTACTCTTTTTTACGAACGGAGCAGTGACTGGGATTGGCATACCCGTCCCATGAGCATCCCTATTATCTACTGATTCATATTCTTCAGTTGGGTTATTCAAGTAATGCAATTTATTGACATGATAATAATAGAATAATAATATGAATTCAATCTCAGATAATACATCCCTATGGTGTTTTTTTTTTGTTTGGGCCATGATTCAGTGGATTGATAAGGGGTGGGTTTGGGTTCCATTTGTCTGTGAGAAGACAATTTTTTGGTTATTTGTTTCACGTTTTTTTTTTTTTTTTTTTTGCTTGAAAACTACTAGACTTTTGTATCGAGAAATTGAATACGTTTAGAAATTGTTTCTTTGTAATAGAAAATGTAAACTACAAAGAGCACTCTTATGATGTTATCATTTTGTATGTATGAAATGTTTAATTTGTAATATGGAAGTTATGATTTTTTTCATTATGTTTAAGAAATTTCTTGTTTTTAGAATTCGATTAATATAAATAACACAAAATTGGTTAAAAAGACCAAAATCATCAATTTCTAGGTGAAAAAGACATCTAGGTTTTGATATTGGTTAAATGGACAAAAATGTTAAAACATCCAGGATGTAAACAGTTTCATCCTACCCATTTTCAAATATTTTTTCTTATTTTTAATTTACATCAGGATGCATCCAGTTTCATCCTCGCTATTTTTTAAATTTAAGCCAGGATGAATCCAGTTTCATCCTTGTTATTTTTTTTGTCCATTTCACCCGTAATAATTTTTACTCGTCCATTAGAACCATGTTTTAAAAATATTTGGACAAATGACCAATTTTCCGTATAAATAATTGGAAAATGATAATTTGTGGTTGTTTTAACGTAAAAAAAGAACCTAGAAGAAAGATAACATTTGACTGCAAATAAACTAATGCATTCAATGTCACATTGTGTACATAATGAGATGATAACATTTTCAGCTGCATTCATAAAATCCTCAAAAACAAAACTTCTGAATAAAATTAATTTTTCCTGACAGATAAATCCTCCATTGCCTACATGAAAACAAAAATCCTCGTACGTTGGTGTAGGATTCTTCAAACATGGACTTCTTCATGGATGAGGTACTCCAAACGAAGGTGAAACACTTTCAAAATGTCCTGGAAGTACTCCTGCAGGTGTAACATTCAAAGAATGAACTTAAGGTACTCCATATACGCTGCCAATGTTCCCATTAAGATGAAATTTGTGGTTTCCGGAACTGTATCATTGCGTTTTTTATGTTTCTCACTCTTTGGAGTTCGGTAAAGTACTGTAAACATTTATAATAAAATGTTCAAAATAGAAATATCAAGACTAAGTTTACCATAGCTCAGTTCTCTACACTAGATTGTCTAATTAAAAAAGAAACTCATTATAGGGTCTCCAAATATTTGGTTGAGGGCTCGTAAGATGACAAACTCGGGTCATCAAATAGTAATCAACAAAACTCCTTATTACTACTTTTGCTAATGCCTAGAATACCATGAATTAATTAGTGTTAATGATTGATTAATTATAATGCAAAAGTTTTTTTTGATATCAGAATTTAAACATAAAAATAAATAAATTCAAAGATCAAAAAGTTTTGATTTTTTTTTCCTGAAAAATTGAACTTACGATTAGGAAACCTAACCGTGAATACAATATACGGTTGGGAGTTCATGTTTTCCAAACCGTAGACAAATCCACGGTAACTTTCGGTCGGAACTTTTGAAGAAAAACTTTCGAAAATTCGAAATACGGTTGGGTTTCCTAACTATAAATCATAAATACGGTTTGGAGTTCATGTTTTCCCGACCGTAGACACGTCCAAGAAAAAAATTTGAAGAAAAAAATTTGAAGAAAAAAATTTGAAGAAAAAAATTTGAAGAAAAAAATTTGGTTGGGTTTCCTAACCGTAAACCATAAACACTATCGGGAATCCCAATTGTACGAATTTATACAGTTTGGAATATCATATATTCCAAACCATAAAATTAGTTTGAGGTTGGAAATTCCCAATCGTATTTGTAAACCTAATTTTCAAATCTCTAGTTTATCATGCAATTAAAAAAATAAGAAGATAGGTTTGCAATGTTTACTCAGTTGAAACCATCGTTGGCTAAGATAATCGTTATAAAAGAAATGGGGGGGACATTTTTGTTTTGTTTGGGTTTTAATTATATTTAGTTTTAGTTTTTGATTTTAATTAAGTTTAGGTTAGGTAATTATGTTATTTGTCACATAATATTTTTATGTTTTTGTTGTAGAATATGTCCCCTCTCATCCACACTTTAGGACATTTGAATTCATATGAGTCCTCAAAACCAAATGCTTGGAACCCCTATTATAGGCTTCTTAATATAATTGGAGTAACTAAACAATGTAATTCAACACCAAATTAATCCGAGCGCCAGTACTAACACCTAGATTAAAAGTATATTAGAAACAAAGGCTATTGTTTTTCAGATAGCAATTTATCCAAGTAACACATGAATACACTAAGAAAAGTAAACACTAATAATGTCTTATAGCATTATATTGTTTAATTAATATATTAACCTTCATATCAAAAATAAATAAATAATGTGTTCCAACATGAATAAATTTAGGAGATTCCAGTCCAGAACCATCAATTCAAAATCTTAAATGCGAACCAACTCCGCCTGACTATCTAACATAGGAACTACAGGTTCCTTATTGTTTCTGAATAACATATGTAAGAGGTCTGATATGCACAAATATATGCATCCATAATGTCAAGTACCTACGAAGTAAATTAAAATAATGCAAGACAACTAACTATTGGCAACAAAATATCTGCGCCAGTACACAAGAATGAACAACTTGATTCTTATGACTTTGTTTATAGGAAAATAAAAATATTTGTTAGCAGAAGGATCAACAAGTATCTTACAACTCTTATTGTGAAGTCTGTGGTGGAAGTTTCTAACTTTACCTGCCAAAGAATGTACGGTAGAAGATACAACTATAGGGTTTAAAGAAGTAAAGTAGAAGATGCAATTAGAGAAGACGAAATTGAATAAATAAGAGAAAAACTAACCTAGCCATGATTGACTTGCATCTCTTTTTCTCATTGGTTTTTATTGTTTTCTCTCTTAGTCGATTTTAGAAGAGGGAAAACGAAAAAATGAAATAAAAACTCTCGATCTAAGTTTTGATTGAGAGGGATAGTTGAGTCGTTTTGACTCGAATCCCGTATTTTCTCAAGAAATAAATTCCATACCATCCATCAAACGATGTAATAAAAAATAAATTTCTGGACCTCCAATCACACGAACCAAACATGCTATTACTTTTATATTGTACTCATTTGTTGGTATATTTTTAAGACATCAAAAGTTTAAATTACTTTGTGAATAATTATAAATTTGTATTAATCTTCAATAAAGTGGGTAACTAAATTGAACTGAATCTTATACTCAGTGTGTTTGAATATTTAATGTTTATCCTTGTTAATTCTTAATAGATGGTCATCAAATATATGTTTTTGATGAATATGAGAAAGTATAGTGTGTTCTGTGATAAATATATAAAAAAAGTTAAATGTGGATTTCATAATTAATAGCTCACCAAAGTTAACTGTATATTTCTAAATATTTGTCTTGTTACACAATTTAACAACTAAGCCAATTTCAAATTGTCCCCCCTATATATACTAGTAAGGCCACATGTACGACGCACATGCTTGAATTGGATTCTTTTAACAACACCAAATTTGATAATAAAGAAAAAAAATTCTTAAAATAAAAATTTAATATCCTTGTTTGTACTCATTACCCAAATATATTAATTTTGCAAAAATCCGATGTGTATTTTTAAAGATATCTAAGTTTTAATTTTTTTTGATCTATTTTTAAAACAATGGCATTCCTGTAAATATACAAATATTAACTAAAAGCTTAATTAATGGGGGTATTATTGTCATGTGAAAAGGCTTCACCAAACAATTACCTCTTTTCTTTATAGTAGTAAGATTTATTACACAACATATCAATATAAGCTAATACATAAGGATTAGCAACCCAGGTTATGATTGATAAATCATTACTAAGATGTATTCATTCGTTCATAATTTCGTTAATTATCTTTTATCATTAGAGTATGTGCGGAAAAAAATAATTATGAAGGAAAAAAACATTTGCTCACTTAAGGGAAAAAAAGTCTCAGGAACGGCCCTGAGGTGTTACTAAGGTATCTTGCACATACCATATACTATTTGATGAAACTTGAAATGATACAAGAAAGAAAAAAAAGATAAGAAAATTAAACTTGTAGATTTATCCACCATCTGAAGCAAAGTATGAAACTAGAGATCGACAAAGTTGTCCAACTTGGACTGATCTTCCTTCAAGTCAGAAAGTCGGTAATGGTACTATTCGAGAAGCATTCTTTCTATAGTTTTCCATCTTGGACTGAGCTTCTTTCAAGTTAGAAATCCTCTTCTGGTGTTGTTCAAGAAGCAGTCCTTTCAAGAATTTTTCTTCACAGTACAGAGATGATAATACTTGGTCAGATTTTAAGATCATCCATCGTGTCCAATTCAGCTATTATACTTTGATCATTCTCTAAAAATCTTTGAAACAAAGTAATATGATTCAATACTTACTAGTAACTGGTTGTACTCTAAGATTATTGATTTTAGCTCCGCACGGGGACTGAGATGTTGAATTTCATACCAAGTTTCAGCTCGATTATTTGATCATTTTGGTTACCACAATCCTCCAATACGCTACTACACCGTTGTTGATGGTGGTTTTTAGCTTAGGGTTAAAATTGTAAAACCTTGCATCTATGTGATGTCATTTTGTAAGGAAACAGAGCCATGAGTGTTAACCTCTCCCCTGGCATGTTATTGAGCCATTCAATATATTTACATGAAATTTATCCAGACTGGCGCATGTATCAACCATCCCATATGTTCTGTAAATTTCGGCGCTTGCCTATATTCGCTTAATATAAGTTTCTTTGAATGCTTTCTATGCTATGTTCCCCGGCTGAACCCTTAATGTTGATATGGCATGACAATTTGTGTTCACTCGCATCAGAGTAGCACGAATTTCCAAATATCAAGGATAAGGTCTTTGCATAAAGTATTCAATCAGAAAGCATGCTGCTCTCTGGCAATGAACTTAAAGAACTCTGTGTCAACACATAGGATTCAATCAATTATTTTTGCGCCTTGCGCAATATACTAGACCTTGCTTGTCGAAAGTAAGCCTAGGAAAACTAGGAAATTAATCCCCCATGGATTAGAAGGTGCAAAACCTTGCCCGAAACCATGCCTTAGGCCAGCTGGCGCCACTTGACATTGGCCACGCCCATCCTAAACTGAACCTATTTCCCTTGACCAATCAGGTCACTTTAAACTCGCCACACGCACATAAGTTGTGGTTGGGCCCATACTTGCCGGCCCCATTTTCCATCGACCAATCAGGTTGCTCTAAAGCCGCCACACTCACACCAGAAGTGCATCCATGCCCATGCTTAGCCGGCCCCTCTCCTTCCTACCGACCAATCGGGTCATTTTAAATGCGCCACAAGCACTAGAAGTGTGGCAGCTCCTTATGTTTGGCCAACCCCTTTTCTTGAAAAATAAAGTCGCTCTAAACTTGCCACCATACATTAAAGGCCAAGCACAGCCTGCCGCGCCACCATACTAACCGGCAATCCAAACGCTCCCTTCCACAACAACATATTAATCGAAATGCCAACATGCCACTCCGCCGCACCAAACGCGCGAAACATGCCACTTCGTGGCAACATGCCATAAATAGCGCCATATGTGCTAACCTACCTCTTGTTCGTGTCCAACGCCATGAAAAGCTTAAGTTAGGGTTTTCTAGTCAAAAGCACGACCTTGCATAAACCAAAACCCCAATTTCCATTCGTGGCACAAATTATGCCACTTCAACCCCACAACATGCCGCGAGCCGTGTGGGACCCAGGAAGCCCTAGGGTTGGCACCATATCATAGCCACCCACGGCAATCCCTACTCCTGTGGCCGTTTCCACACTATGGTCTTGCCATAGTTCCTTTGGTATATCTATGGCGCCATTTGAACAAAAAGTATCGCCATGCCGCGGCAGCATGCCACACACACTAATTAGGGTTTCGACATGCCAAACCCTAATTTGGGAAAAGTTGCTACGCCAACCAAAGCCAAATAACGTCTCCCAGAGCGTTGGGATTGATGTGGAAACATGGCCAATGTTTCCACGCCACATGTGGGTCCAACACCGAGGTGCCAAAGTCTAGCGGCCATGGCTATGCCAGACGCTACTTCGTGCCACTGACATGTGCTAACTATGCCAGCCACGCCGCCATGCCGCACGTGCCAAATAGAGTTGCGATGCGCCAAACCCTAATTTGGCTAAAAGTTTCCATGCCAAATGAGTCCAGTGACTCTCATAAGGCCTTAAGATTAACATAACAACAGGTCCAATGTTGCCAGAAGCCATATTTGGGTCTAACACCAATATGCCAAAACAGCTGCCATGGCTATGCCACTAGCATGCCACTATGCCATGGCTCCGCCAGGCGCCACTATGCCAATGGATCCCCTTTGCTATACAACAATATGCGGCCATAATAAATGGCCATCCTTGCTCATGAGATGCAATCTCATCCATCCAAGTTCGCCACTGAACTGACAGACTTGTGGCAAGTTTCAGGCGTCCAGATGCCTAAATCTAGTGGCCATGGCTACGCCAGGCGCCAGTTGCATCACCGAGCCACTGGCATGCACGAGTCATGCCACATTGCCACTAGAGTACACCAAAACTCCACCGCGCCATTATCAGGCGCCAACACAAGGTATCCGTAATCAACGACTACCCTCCTTCATGAGATGCGATCTCAGGCATCGAAGTTCACCACCGAACTGACAAACCTGTGGCAAGTTTTAGGCGACCATCTAAAATGAGCCCAATAGCATTACATGCTATTTTCCTGCAGTAAGTCCTTTGACTTTGACTTTCCACACGTAGCAAAGTGCCACATGTTTTCCACGAAAACACTCGAGACATCAAACATGTCACAAACTGGGGGATGCTCATCAGGGTATTGGTCTGGCGGTTTACAGCGTGCGGCGTGCAATGCGCCCGTTACAAGAAAGTGTCATGAAGCAGGACAATTAGTGGTGGTAAAAAGTAACGGTGTAAACGAATTCACTTCCTTCATCATAGAAGCATAATGACTGACGGTTCCACGTTACTCTATTCTTCCACCACTCAATCGTTTCCACTTCCTACGAGACTAAGGTACGTTTCAATATGACTTGTATAAATAGGCTTCACCTATTTCACTAAACAACAAGTTTTGGGTCGGCAACAACACAGTATCTAGAAATCACCTGGTAGCTTTCCATTATGATAGCTAGTTCTACTTTCAGATACAAGTCATAAACAACCACACCTTCAGAATCAACGATTCTGGTCTCAACACTCTCTTCGCTTCCCTCCCTAAGACCAACCCTTCTCCTTCACTTTGTGACTGAAGTAAGCCTGGAACGGCAATTTCTTCGTTTAGGCCAGGATTGTACAGATTAATCTCTCGAATCAAAATTACTCCCGTGCAGTGCATTGTTTATGGTTTAGATTTGTTTATCACCCACACACCCAAGATTACCAAAACCAGCAGAAACAGTTTTCACCCATAAACAACCGTTCAACTTCGTCACTACCTAATTCACCTCCATCCATAGCAGTGGATTTAATCAGTGGGCTAAACAAAATTACTGATTTTTGTCCTTCCTTATTTGTGTTGGTTCAAATTTGGAAAGCAAGATATTTTGATAGGAAACTTCCTATACTTGGAACTCTTAAGATGTTTCTAATATTTAGACTTGCTACATCTATAAATAACAGCAACAGTTTGGCCAGTCATTATACTTAATTGTTGGAGCATAGCTCGGTCGAACTCGCATGCGTTGATATCTCAAGCATGTTTGTCAATATTAGTGATCAAAACTATAAGTCTTGATTTCTAGCCTATTTATATATGTCTCGGACTAGGACATAGATTGTGTAGTTGAGCTTAGACTTCACGGCGTTCATCATTTGAAGACGAAGAACTACTAAGGGGAGCTTGTGGAACTTCATCGAAAAAAGGTATGTGGAGACTTAAACTCATCTATCACTAGGAAAGTCTATTTCTACTCTATCTCCTATATTGAGACATAATTCGTATTTACGATATAGTTTTCTATTATACACATTTGAGAATTCGAGCTGAGTGTATATGGCTTACATATTTCTCGAAATATGTGTTGGAAAGCTTTCGCTTTATCCATGTCCATCTTTACTCGTGACGAAAGTCATGTGGATATTTCAATTACTTGAAAATTTCTTTGATGAAAAATAGTTTGTGAATAACTACTAAATAACATCCTCTAAGAATGTTTCAATGATTGAGATGGAGAGTTGAGATTATGTAACCATCTTTAGATATAAGCATATATAGTGTGTTCGCACATTAGTGTATAAATCCATAAACCGGGAGCCAAGTGTATGCATATGTGTGTATACGAAATTAGTGAAGGAGACAGGTTAAGTATGCATACCCGTACACATACTAGCGGAAGTTTTCCAACCGAAAATTTCTGATGAGTTTGGTTTTGACAAACTCTTAACTAGTCACCTTAAGTATGCGTACTCATACGCATACTGGCGGAAAGTTTTCCAACCGAAAATTTCTGCTGAGTTTGGAAACTAAACCAACTCAAATCCGATTGCTTAGGTATGCATACCCGTACGTATACTTAAGCTGGTTACTTTATCAAATCGGTCAGTTCATGAACTTAAACATTTAAATTATAAGGAATGCAATCTTTTCAAACCGTGGATATAATGTTCATGATTGATTCAAGTGAATCAAACCAATTTTGCTTCAATTGTATCTTCTATGCAATTGAACAACTCTTTAACTAGTTTCATTTGAAGTCATTTGAACTAGTTATGGTTAAGATGAATAAGGTTAATATGAGAGTAATCATATGGCTAACCTCGGTTAATTATTTGTGAACCAACATGGTGTACATGTTTGGGTATGGTTACATAAACCCAAATGAGGGCACATTTCATTTGTGTGTAATAACTAAGTTCGATCTAACAATTGAAATATATTAGCTTGGTTGAATCATGTTTTTCATCTAACGGTAATTATTGGATCCTTTTTTACCAAGGTAACTTGGATTGCAAACCCTGATTTGGAAACTATACAAAAGAGAACTCTAGCAACTGGGAAACCTAATCTCCACACCTCCTGTGTGATACTAGTTGCATAACTAGAGTCGATTCTCCTTTAACCTTAGGTTTCTTCTCGAGACCCCATAGGTTAACGACTTAAAGAATTCATTGGGATTGTGAAGCCAGACTGAACTACTTCTCTTGTAGTTAAGTGAACTTAAAAACTTCATTGGGATTGTGAATCCAGACTGAACTACTTCTCTTGTAGTTAAGTGATCTCATCTTGCTGTTTCTATCGTACAAGTATAATTGTAAAATTGGCTTGAGATTTATATCTCCGATAGGCAAGATAAAAAGTATTCACAAACTTCTTCATCTCATCATTTGTGATTCCACAATATCTTGTTTCACTAGTTGATTAAGATTATTGTGAGGTGATTGATAATACTAGGCTGTTCGTCGGGAATATAAGTCCGGTTTATCAATTGGTTCCTGTTCACCTTGAATCATAGATGTAAGGAGCGCAACTTTACCTTGAATCAGTGTGAAATTAATTAGGGTTCAACTACAGTCCAGTCCGAAGTTAATTGGTAGTAGAATAGAGTTTGTAGCGGCTTAATACCACGTGGTGTTCAATCTGGACTAGGTCCCGAGGTTTTTTTGCATTTTCGCTTTCCTCGTTAACAAAATTCTGGTGTCTGTGTTATTTCTTTTCCGCGTTATATTTTGTTATATAAATGAAATATCACAGGTTGTGCGTTAAGATCAATCAATTAGAATATCCAACATTTGTTGTTGATTTACATTGATTGACACTTGAACATTGGTCTTTGGTACCATTCAAGTAACTCTTTTTATATTCAATCGGGCTCGCAGATTTCTATTTGCTGATTGCGGATTGAATTAAGAGTTAGAGATATTGTACTCTTTGATATACTTTATTCTAGATTGAGTCTGACTGTCTAGTGGATTCTCTAGAAAGTATATTGGAGTAAGTCCTCTCAGATTTCAAAACGAATTGTTGGGTGTGGTTGTTAGACCCCCGCATTTTCAATTGGCATCAGATCAGGCAAACATGTTAAAGATCTTATAAGTCTGTGTTTGTTGCGATCTGATATGGACATATGTGTTATCTCTATAAACGTACCACCAGTCTTAGATGACTCAAATTACTTGTGGTGGAAAATTTCTATACATGCCTTTCTTCAATCGCGTGATTTTCAATCATGGGTATATATAGTTAATGGCTATGATGCTCCCGTTGTGGCAATAGGTAATGCAACCGTTCCAAAGGATATTGGTGCATATGACGCTTCTGAGATACTTGCTGCAAAGAAAAACTCCGATGGTTTGAATGCCATCGTACATGCCATTACCC
Source organism: Papaver somniferum (assembly GCF_003573695.1). Taxonomy (NCBI): domain Eukaryota; kingdom Viridiplantae; phylum Streptophyta; class Magnoliopsida; order Ranunculales; family Papaveraceae; genus Papaver; species Papaver somniferum. The sequence continues at coordinate 158,302,606 of NC_039365.1, read as the reverse complement.
ATAATCTTCAGTACCATGTTTCTACGTGCACTCGGCCTAAAGATGCTCGGGATATCTTAGAAACCGTTTTGGAAGGAAATACCAGTGAAAAGGAAGCCATGCTTCAAAACCTAAATTCCGATTGGGAAAACCTTTGTATGGAAGTGATGAGCACGCAAGTTTGACGCATTTTCACCCATAACTACATTCGCTATGACTAATTTAATCACTAATAATCTTGTTTTAAGTCTTTTCAAGGAAATAAGCTCTTTTAGAAAAATAGCTCGAAAAAGTGTTAAAGGCAGCCAGAGGAACTGATAAAGGCACTCATCATTTCAAATACGGGCACCTAACAAATGGATAGAGGCACCCTCTTCTTCTTCATTTGAAATAGATTCACATAATTTATGGGATATCTCAAAGATTTAAGGAAAAGATATCTTCTTCCCTATTATACAAGAAGTTTTCATATCTTGAAGTTAAAAGAGATACTATATTGATGAGTTTGTTTTTATTGAAAAGGAGAAAGAAAATTTGTGGTTTTATTTATAAATAAAAAAACATAATATCCCTAGGATTTTATTCTAGCAAATAGAGGAAGATGTGTGATAAATGGAGAAAGAAATTATTCCTGAGATATCTCTCATTAAAGAGAAGATCTGGTGGAGTTATGGAAGAATATTTTGGAAAGATGTTTGAGTAATGGGTTGTTGTGTATAAATAGGGTGCTAATAGGACCAAACAGGCATCCGGAGAGGGGGGAGTTTTGGAAGAGCAAAATAGTTGCGTTTAATTTTTCTTCATTTTCACCATTGTAAACACTTTTCAAGCAATAAAATAATCTTTTAAGAGTGTCTACAACATGATGAGCTAGACTCCTACACTGGGTCGACGGAGGAATCCGAATTTCATGAATGGGTAAATTTATTTTATTTTTCTATTTGACTTTTGGACTAACTAAAATAGAATTATGATTTGAATTAATTAGTTATCATTTTATTTGATGGGTCGTGCTTGCTTAGATGTTTGATGTCCCATGCTTACAATTTATAACAAATATTTTGAGAATCTACTTTGGCAAAAATAAGAGTCGATGTTATTTTATTTATTAAGCGATAATTGTTGAGAATAAATAATTGAGCCTTATGATATGAATTCGGTGGAATCCTAGTCCCAGTAACTCTCACCTTTGTTTATTATTTTCATTAAATCTTTAAATTTAATCTTCACAAGTCTTAGAGTTCGAATCCTTATTTACAACAACGATTAAAAATCACACCAGGCAGATAAAGATTCATTTGATGAGTTTAATTACAAAGTATCTGAAATTGTTAATGCATCTTTTGCATTGGGTAAGACTATTCCTGAAAAGGACATTGTGATGAAAATTCTCAGATCGCTGCCATCTAGATACGATTCTAAGAAGCATGCCATCGTAGAAGGAAATAACCTTGATGCTCTCTCCAGAAATATGTTGGTTGGAAAGCTAATGATCTTTGATCATGAGCATACATCCAAAATCGGAAAGGATGTTTCTTTCAAAGTACAAAGAAACACTAAATTACTTGACAAAGGTAAAGGTGTTTGCGTCTCTGAGGATAATTTTTCCGAGACTGATTCATCAGATGAAGATCTTGACAAATCAGTCTCGTTGATCACAAGACAGTTTAGATATCTCTTATTAAAGAGAAGTAAACGGTTTTCCAGAGACAAACCTAAGTCACCAGTTAAACCTCACAATCGCATTCCTCGTAAAACAGGGATGCTGACGAGGCTGATGACGAGGATAAGCCATAGTGCTTTAAGTGTAAAGGTTTTGGTCATTTTTCCAATGATTTTCCAAACCGTAGAAAATACACCGGAAACAAAGTTCTTGCTGCAACCCTTGATGAAATGTCTGATCTCTATGATTCTAATGAAGACGAAAAATCAAGTGTTGCACTTCTTTGTGAAGATATTGATTTTGATAACTGTAGCAATACATACATCAATCTTGATATCCTTCCAGAAAAAGATTCAACCAATCTGGAAGAAAAAATTAGCCTTTCTGTTGGAAACTCTTTGTCTAATTTTTCAGGTTCCAATCTGTGTCTAGATGCTTGCACATCTCGGGCATCTGAATCATCTTATCCATTGACATGCTCTTATTGTTCACTCAAAGGTCATGAACTATAAAAGTGTTTTAAGTACAAACAAAAGATGAGATATGTCAATAAACTTCAACGAAGAGAAAATCATCTGGCAAACAAGCTTAAACTTGTTCAAAAAACCGCTGAGGTATGTAAGATTTTATCCTCTTCAAAGAAGTTAGTTTCCAAAGGTAGGTCAATATCACTAGAGAAAAGAGTATGGTCTAAACAAGTTGATAGAAATGGGTCTATGAATTCCTCTCAAGAAGGTTATGGTGGACAGATTGTTGTTCACCGCATCACAACTTGATTGTGTTGTTTTTGTGCATCTTATCTCATGTGCCTGATTATAAGAGACAAGATTGTGGACACCTCAGGCTTTAAGAAAAAATATATGTTGTTACTTTTCTTAGATTTGCCATTTTTTTTGAGATTGGAATTCTTTCATGCTGGAAGGGACTTCCCTGTTTAATCAATAAAAGAGGGTTATTCTCGACAATTCTACTCTCTTTAGGGTTGTGATTGTGCATGCGTGAACCTGTGTGGTTAAAGGTTCCGTAACCCTATATTCCTTTTTCCTTCCCTGAAACTCTTTTCATCTTAAGATTGCATGTTGAATTTAAATTGTGATTTCCTTTCACAAACCCATACATGTATGGATACTCCAAGCATCATGTCTTCTGATGGAAAAGATGTTAATATGATTGTTAAGCCATCAATCATGAAGAAAAAACAAAAATATCCGTTGGATCCAACTTTGAAAAGAAAAAGAAGGAATATGAGGAAGCCAAGAGTTGTTCCTTCAAATTCTCAGATTTCCGGTGTTCTTGAAGATTTGAAGGAAACAAGGAAGGAGATTCAGCAAATAAAGGTTCTTGTTATGAGAACTCTTGAAATTCAGAAGGTCGTGGTTCGACATCATTAGCCTAGAAGGTTTGTTGGAATTGACTCTTTTCTCTATGAACCTTATGTTCCTATGGTTGTTGACAACAAGGTGTTCGGGGACGATAAAGAATTCTTCAGAGGTCTCAATGTCTAGTAAATCTTCTTATGAGAATTTTATTCTTTTTTTTGTTTAGAAGGCTTACTAGGGTTTGGACTAGCCATTATTGTGATTACACATAGCTAGTTCCAAGCTTTTTCATCTTCAATGTTTTTAGATTTATTTATTTAAATTCTAAGTTATTTGGAAGATGATTTTTGCAATTTTAATCTTTATGATTTTCATATATTGCAAATTGTTATGGGATATGTTGTTTACGTCCGTGAACTGTGACTGTGCCATAGTTGTTCAAAGGTTATCTCTATTATATGTTCATATGAAAGTATTGATAAAAGATAGAATGAACTTTTGACAATACAAAAGTTAAGCCTTTTATGTCATTATGCAAATATTGATGGAAGAAAGGATGAACTTTTGTTTACAAGGATTAAGCCTATTATATGTCATTGTGCAAATAGTGATGAAAGATAAAATAAATCCTTGTTTATTCCGCAGTATTGGTCGATCTCCGATCCACATTTGTATGTACCGTGTTGCTCCATAAGTTTTCTTATGATCGAGCATGGCCAATTGAATTTATCACCTCTCGTGGTTAATTTAGTTGTGTATTCCGATTGAATTAATCATGGGTTCTCTTGCGGCTAATTCAATTGAATTTTTGGATACAAATTCATGTTTCATGTAATTTGGTTATATCCAAGGAAATCCTTCTTTTCTTGTAAAATCAAGGTCGCATTTGTTGTTCTTTCGGGAATTACATTTTATGGGGGAGAGTTCTTTTGAACTTGTGCTTAATTTTCATATCTTTGTGGGGAGTGCGGTTGTGGAATATTTTAGGAGTTATCTTGTATCTTTATAATCTCCTTGATGAATGCATTTAGCTCCAGCTTTATGACTGCATCTAAATTTGTTGGTATATTATTCGCGTTTGGTCATGAAGTATCTCTATGAAAATTTCATTAGGATCCCACTAATTTTCGTACCTTTGCCTTTTATTGACAAAAAGGGGGAGAATTAATGTGTAGTTCACACTAAAAATACATATGGTTTTCGGATCATTATGTATGGGGGAGTGGTTTTCATGTTGAGATGAAGTATTGGCTAAGGGGGAGTGATACATATCACCATAGTATTGTTGTCAAAGTTGTGATACAATTGCACTTTGATGCTGTATAATAATACTATGACACTCTATGACAATGATTGAGAGCATTTCTTTCCTCATCTCTATCGCTACGGATCCTCAACAACGATGATGCTAAACTTACAGTCTTTGGAATCATTGGAGTACTTGGAAGTGACGAAGATTTCGAGTCGTGTTGAAGATGCCAAGGAGATCAACCATTTAGATGAGAAGCTACAATTGTTATTTATTTTTGTAATCCATATGTATTGATAGTTTTATCATTAAAATTGACAAAGGGGGAGATTGTTAGAGCATTGCTCGGTCGAACTTGCATGCATTGCTATCTCAATCATGTTTGTCAATGTTAGTGATCAAAACTATAAGTCTTGATTTCTAGCCTATTTATAAATGTCTCGGGCTAGGACATAGATTGTGTAGTTGAGCTTAGAATTCACAACGTTCATCATTTGAAGACGAAGAACTACTAAGGGGAGCTTGTGGAACTTCATCGAAAAAAGGTATGTGGAGACTTAAACTCATCTATAACTAGGAAAGTATATCTCTACTCTATTTCCTATATTGAGACATAAGTCATATTTACGATATAGTTTTCTATTATACACATTTGAGATTTCGAGCTGAGTATATCTCGCTTACATATTTCTCGTAATATGTGTTGGAAAGCTTTCGCTTTATCCATGTTCATCTTTACTCGTGACAAAAGTCATGTGTACATTTCAATTACTTGAAAATTGCTTTGATGAAAAATAGTTTGTGAGTAACAACTATATAATATCCTCTAAGAATGTTTCAATGATTGAGATAGAGAGTTGAGATTATGTAACCATCTTTGGATATAAGCATATATAGTGTGTTCGCACATTAGTGTATAAATCCATAAATCGGGAGCCAAGTGTATGCATATGTGTGTATACGAAATTGGTGAAGGAGACATGTTAGGTATGCATACCCATACGCATACTGGCGGAAGTTTTCCAACCGAAAATTTCTGTTGAGTTTGGTTTTGACAAACTCTTAACTAGTCACCTTAAGTGTGCATACCTGTATGCACACTGGAGGAAAGTTTTCCAACCGAAAATTTCAGCTGAGTTTGGAAACTAAACCAACTCAAATCTGGTTGCTTGGGTACGCATACCCGTACGCATACTTAAGCTGGTTACTTTATTAAATCGGTCAGTTTATAAACTTAAACATTTAAATTATAAGGAATGCAATCTTTGCAAACCGTGGCTATAATGTTCATGATTGATTCAAGTGAATCAAATCGATTTTGCTTCAATTGTGTCTTCTATGCAATTGAACAACTCTTTAACTAGTTTCATTTGAGGTCATTTGAACTAGTTGTGTTTAAGATGAATAAGGTTAATATGAGAGTAATCATACAGCTAACCTCGGTTAACTATTTGTGAACCAACATGGTGTACACGTTTGGGTACGGTTACATAAACCCAAATTAGGGTACATTTCATTTGTGTGTAACAAGCTAAGTTTGATCTAACGGTTGAAATATATTAACTTGGTTGAATCAGGTTTTTCATCTAACCGTGATTATTGAATGCTTTGTTACCAAGGTAACTTGGATTGCAAACCCTGATTTGGAAACTATATAAAGTAGAACTATAGCATCTGGGAAACCTAATCCCCACGCCTCTTGTGTGATACTAGTTTCATAACTAGAGTAGATTCTCCTTTAACCTTAGGTTTCTTCTCGAGACCCCGTAGGTTAACGACTTAAAGACTTCATTGGGATTGTGAAGCCAGACCGAACTACTTTACTTGTAGTTAAGTGATCTGATCTTGCTGTTTCTATCGTACGATTACAATTGTAAAATTGGCTTGATATTTATATCTCCGATAGGCAAGATAAAAAGTAATCACAAACTTCTTCATCTCATCATTTGTGATTCCACAATATCTTGTTTCGCTAGTCGATTAAGATTTTTGTGAGGTGATTGATAATACTAGGTTGTTCTTCGGGAATATAAGTCTGGTTTATCAATTGGTTCCTGTTCACCTTGATTTATCAAAAGAATGAATAAAAACTCTTGGGTATTTCTGTGGGAGACAGATTTATTCAATCCTATAGATTTTTTGTGTGAGACACATTTGTTTATCAAGTTTTCGACTTTGGGTCGTAGTTTCTGGTTGTGGGTGAGATCAGCTAAGGGAATCAAGTGCGTAGTATCCTGCTGGGATCAGAAACGTAAGGACCGCAACTGCAACTTGAATCAGTGTGAGATTGAATAGGGTTAAACTACAGTTCAGTCCGAAGTTAATTGGTAGTAGGATAGAGTATGCAGCGTCTTAATACAGTGTAGTGTTCAATCTGTACTAGGTCCCCGGTTTTTCTGCATTTGCGGTTTCCTCGTTAACAAAATTCTGGTGTCTGTATTATTTCTTTTCTTCATTATATTTTGTTATATAATTGAAATTTCACAGCTTGTGACTTAAGATCAATCAATTAGAATATCCAACCTTTGGTTGTTGATTTACATTGATTGACACTTGAACATTGGTCTTTGGTACCGTTCAAGTAACTCCTCTTATATTCAATCGGGCTCACAGATTTCTATTTGCTGATTGCGAATTGAATTAAGAGTTAGAGATATTGTACTATTTGATATACTTTATTCTAGATTGAGTCTGACTGTCTAGTTGATTCTCTAGAAAGTATATCGGAGTAAGTCTTCTCAGATTACCAAACGAATTGTTGGGTGTGGTTGTTAGACACCCGCATTTTCATTAATCACTTGCATCGATTTCGCTCCATTTCTTTTTCTCAACTTCATTAATCAAAATATTTACTTTTACAAAGTTCTAAGAGTTGTTGCTTCCACTGTTACTCCGATAGGAATAACAATAAAATCCTCTAAATTGGATTTAACTAACAACAAAATCTTTAAAGAATCTAATGGAACCTGTGAATAATTTTCCGTTGATTTTCCGAGGTACACACGTTTAAGACTCTTGGCATTGAGTCTCCTGGGCAACATTCTAGAGTTACAAGTCTTGGTCATTGGTATCAAATTAGGTTTCTTGAAAAGATTTCTCCTAATAACATGCCTAGGTATTATATCAAGGTGTGTGCCACTAATAATATGTCCTTGGATTATACGACCACTAGAATATCTTAGAGCATAGATCGGTTGAACCCACCAAGCGTTGGTATGTCAAGTTTGATTGTCATATTTTAGTGAATCAAAACTCATCTAAGAGTCGCTTGATTATGTACTATAGACAACTTCGTATAGGTTAGACTATAAAATCTAGGAATTTGAGACATACAAGTATTACTCGAAGACCTGGAGAACGTGAAGAAGTAACGAGCTACAACGACAACATCATCCTTCATCTTAAGGTTACTAATATTGACTTGAACTGTTTCATTCCTAACGTATCTTTCAAGTCGTTCTATATTGAAAACATAACTGCGAAGCTGTGAATGCATATTTTACTCTAGTAGTGAGACATGAACATATGATCAAAGTATTAAGGAATTAGACTACAAAGTATAACGCTTATCTTTTGAACTTCGTAGATATGACATCGACATAATATTACGGATGCTATTGTGATTATGTGAATGGGTAAAGGTGAAGATTTCATCCTAGGAAACAATGTTTTACATTTGTTTAAAGGAAGTACATTCATGAACTTTTTTTATGAATTGAAAGGGAAATTGCTAGGCTTATTGATATTGTTATTCATTGCATATCTTTGGATTACCAATATGTGTGAGATGGTAGAACCGACCATAACTTGTTATGTATCTTGGTATAACTAATCAAAATGCCTGACTTATGATTTGGTATGACTAGTTTTGATGAATTAGTGTAACTGATCCTAAGTAATCACCTGAGATGGTATGGCCGATACTAGTAATTGGTGTGACCGATCACAAAAGAGTTGTGTAATCGATCCTTGTAATTGGTGTAACCGGTCCTAGTAATTGGCATAACCCATCCTCTTAATTTATGTAAGCGATCCTAATGACTGGTGTGACCGATCACAAGCAATACCATGAATGTATGATAACCGTCATTGTAATTGACGTAACCGATCCTGGTAACTGATGTAACCCGTCCTGGTAACTCGTGTGACCGATCACAAATGTTCCATATTAAGGTATAACCGATCCTAGTGATTGGTAGAACCGATTGAACCCATGAATGTGATTTGATATTTGATCAATCACATAGTTTTTTTAGAATAAAGATGAACTAATTCTAAACTTGTTTGGAAGTGTGGTATAATAGATTCCAAGGTTGTAAATATGAAAGATGATTTACAAAAAAAAGATGTCAACATACTTTGAACACGAACAACAACTCTTATCTTTTATTGTTCAAAGATATTCCTTAATTACGGGAGCAGCAAAAGCAAAAGGCCACTAAATTTTACCATCCCTTGCCAATGAGCCACAGCCAATCTAAAGCTATACCCATAACCAAACCTCCAAGAACACAAATCGTAAGCAAATTCCCCAAAGCATTTTGCTCTGGCCCCTGCAAACGTATTCTAGTCATTTGATAAGAACAAACGAGAAGTATTTTGATTCTAATAATTAAGCTAAATCACAAAATAGACAACTCATTACTAACCTTATAACCTTGGGGTGCAACAGTGAAGACGCAAACAGTGAGATAACCGTTGCTTAATCCTAATAAGGATGTCAGAAGTATCATCCAACCTTGGTCTCCATATTTAGCAGTGAAATAGAAAGCTGGAACAAGTGCGAAACGAGAAATGGTCGCAATCGTAAGGCCTTTTCTTGACTCTAACTTTAAGCTTTCTACCATTGGAATGTTTCTTCCGAGTAACTCCAGCACATTATACATTGCTATTAGAACAAGTACGTACCTGAAAATTTAAAACCCGCTCACCGTCAGAAAATAGACCAAGTTACTAATGAATCTGATGAGAAGTTCGATTTGTGAATTTGGTATGCTTATGTTGTTTATTTGTTTGGGCATAAGTTTCAAATTTCCATTTGTAGCTAGGGACAAAAGAATGAAAATGCTCGGTAGAGAAACTAAAGCTATTACCATGTGCCCAAGCCATGCTTCCCAGTATCTTCCGCTAAGAACCCAGGGAAAATTGAAAATGTCAATACAGTCACCAGAAACGCAATGATTGCATAGTCTTTGTTTTCAAGAAGCAACTGCTTATGGCTCAGCCGCTCTAGTTCATCATTAGGACCCTCTTCAGACTGCACAGTGATAGAAAATTCAGAATCTTATTTTGGAAAAATGCCGAACATTTTTTTTAATCTTATTCATTCATTCACATCAAAATACAAATGATGTACCACTTCGTTTTGTTGCATTTTAACACCAGCAGCAGCTAAATCAGCCATAACTGTTTTTGATCCCTCTGAAGCCGCCTTTGAACGATAATATCTGACAATTGGTATTTTTGCGAAGACAAATTTGTAGAGCAGTAGACACAGCAACTCAAAAAGTGCGGAGATCACAAGGAACATTACTGCATTAAGAGATTTGTTGGTAAAGATTTAATAACGGCACGTTGCAGCCACAACATACGAACACTGAAACAGAATTGTTTGTGTGTTTTCTAACAGTAGAATAAAATAAGTGTAACTGATAAAATTGATTGTACATACTTGCTCCCTTGCGAAGACCATTCTTCGAATTTTCAAACACTCCTTTGGTACTGAGCCTCAAAACCGATGTTAGAACCCCTGATGCAGACCCACCAGCCAAGAATGACTGCAAGAATTTCCATCAGCAAGACAGAAAATTAAAAAAATCATAAAAAAATCGGAACATCTTACCTGTATGAAGTCAGGGCACATTAAGGAGAGATCCCCAATCATTCCACCTTCAACACACCCATCGCCCAGTCCAAAAATGACGGCAACACAACATATGCCAATGTATGTCGCAAGGCCTCCATTCCCAGAAGTAGCCAAGTCTAACTATAAACAATACGTCAAACATAACTGACCAATCCAGAAAGAACAAATATATTGATTACAAACGCGAAGAATAGGATAGAGTACTTACGATAGGAATTGCTAGTGCACTTAAAAACAAAAGAAGATAGCCAAGTAAATTTCGCTTTCTTGTGTTTATTGTTGCTTCGTAGTATGTTAGGATTGAGCTTGTTACTAGAGTGATTACAACATAAACAAGTGTGAAAACCCTAGTAGGATGATAGCGCTGCGAAGGAAGAAAAAATTGTAATCAATCTAGTGAATTGTATGGTTTCTTTTATTTACTTGTTGATTCTAAATAATGCAGCATACAAAGCTAGTACCTTCTAAATTTATCAACTAGATAACAAAAATGTTATCTACAACTGCACATCCGTTTTACAAATCACTGTATATGAAAAGAACTTCAAGTAATCTCTAAACCAGTTGAAAAGAGGTGAGAAAGAACATGTACCGGGAACAATGAGAGATAGTAATCTTCAGCAGTTAACATGCTGTTCCAAACAAAAAGGCTGCCGTTTCCCAGAAGCCAACATACTATCATGGCAATTGTTTTTCCCCGCAGCTGTTGATTCGAGAAGGGAAACAAAAAGTAAGAACTAGACACATGGTAAAAATTAAGTTACACTGAAAAAAAAGTAGTCCCAAGCCATATCACGTCTATCATTTTTCATCATGGATGAGGTTTGAAGCATTAGAAGAGTTCACATTTGTAAACCTTGAAGGCATTATTAAACGGTGAAGACGAATATGAGTTTGGATTTTTGTAGAAAATTCTTTGGGTCATATTAATCAGTAACAACTGGAAGTGAAAAATGCTAGAAAAACAGTTGAAAGGACGAAGATGATAACTAAATATTAACTATACCTCAGCTCCATTGGTTATTGGTGGGATCATCTTCTAAAAACCTGAAGAAATCGTAAAGAAGAAGAATAGAAACACCGAAAAATAAGTCGAGTAGCACAAAACAGATCTTGCAAACAAGATCCTCCGTTCTCCCCTCTACTGTTGACTTGGGGTTCCTAACGTTTAAGCTTGGCGTGAACATGAGAGTGATGTAAGCTATATTTAGTCATCATATGCGTAGGTGAATGTCTTACGTACCCGTTATTGTTATAGTAATAAAAAGGTCCCAGCTCTTACCAACTGGCCATTTGTTTTATGCCTGTAGGGTGGTGGTGTATATATCAACACCAAAATTTCTTCTCATCCCAAGATAAAATCTACGGTCAAAATACCTTTCCATCTGGTAGTGGCCTAACAAAATGGAGTATCAAACAATATAGTGGTTGGACATAAATTTTTTAAATTGGTTGGTGTTTAGAAACAGGAGATAAACAATGTGGAAACTTTCAAGTAACCCAAGCTTGATTCCTTTCTTTTCCATAAGCCCCTCGTTAAGATAATATATACGTGTAGTCCAATTTATAAGATCTACAGTTAAGATTTCTAGGTTTAGATTGAATTAATACTTTCGCATTTTCATCAATATCAAATTAACCTTAATTAGATAGTATTGTTAACAAAAATATATTTTTTTTAAAAAATCCGTAAATAACCGGTAAAAATGAATTAGTTATTTGTTGGGGTTAAAACTTCCTTGCTAACAAGGAAAAACGGTTTTGGAAAGAACAAAAGTTCCCCTTTAAGAAAAGAGTTTGTACCAGTACCACTGTATATCTCTTCATTCTCTCTAAAGCAAGACGTTACGTTCACTGTATCATCTCTTCATTGTCTTGTTCACTTGTCCACACCTCATCTTCTACAAGAAGTATATACTTCAATTACGCTTTCGATCTTGTCACAAGATTTCTTAAAAGAGCAATACTTATGACTTACATGCATAAAAAATTTGATTCACTTGAATATGGAGAGTTTGAATCTCTCTCGATGTTGAATACACTTTTTTATCATTTTTTATTTGTTTATATCTGTGTTAGATATTCATGCATTTGATTTGATTAATCAAATTTATTCTAGTATGTATGCTTCAGACTAGGAATCCAACTAGCCCATTTAAGATGAAGTACCAACTCAAATTTGCACGAACTTGATTTTTTTGACGCAAGTATGAGCATGACTGATTTATTTGTTTTTGCTTAAGCAAGTAAAGAATTTTTAAATGTTGTCCTAGCTCAAATGGTAGAGCACCTAGATTTTAGCCATGGAATGTAGGTTGACTCCTACAGGCGACTTTCAACGAATTAAGAGTGTTGCGCACCCTAATTATAAGTTTTCCATACATAAACGTTTTCATGAAAATTTTGTTTTTCACCCATATTCTACGTGAAAATTATATTTTTACTACCTACGTTAATTTAGGGATTTTATTTCAATCTTATTTGACTTTTCAAAGTCGTAATTGTTTTTTAAAAAAGGAAAAACAATCGAAATTATTCCCCTAACTTTGGTGAAGGTTATTTATGTAATCTAAATTAATTATGGGCTATACATATCTGGCATCTTAATGATGGGTTTGCCATATATCAAAAAATGAAAATGCGCTAGAGATATTTTTCCCCAATAAACAATATTACCTCCGCCCCATCATTAATTGACCTAGTATTAAATAAATCATCTTTAAAGTAGGTCAATTAATAGTGATACAAAGGGAGTATAATGACTGGACATAAAATTTTAAAATTGGTTGGTGTTTTAAAGAGAGATGATTGCTACCGCATGTGTAGAACCAAAACTACGACTGCAGCAAGAAAGTTAAGGTATTGCATTGACAATGTGTGTCCAAGTTTAACTCGGAAAATGTTCATCTGCATATTGTTGGAAATTTTCAAAATGTATGCATTATGTGTGCCACTAATGCGAGACGGTGTTTCGTAGAAATATTGGGTTTTAATTTGAAAGCCCAATTCAAAATCCTCTAAGTCTTGAATAGATGCGTCATTGCCTATAGCCACCATTGATACCCATTGAAGGTGTCGTTTGGTGAAGACCAAGCATTTCCAAGAGGCATGAAATACCTATAAGTAGCCACGTGTGTTTCTCTTATAACCACATCAAATCAATCTGTTTTTTTTTCTCTAATAGCATCATCAACACCTTAAATTTGATTACGGTGTTAGGGCTTCATTTAATCCTGAAAGCATAATTTGAGAGACATGTTGTACTCGCCAAGTTAATTGAGAAAGTTCGAATTATTATCTAAAAGTTTCGAAAGAACCTTGAAATCAGCGGTAAACCATTTTTCTGTTTTGTTTTCATCCTCTAATTTTAACCCAGTTTCCCAACAGTTTTGGATAATAAGTTTCGATAATATTCAAACGCGACTGCTCAATCCTTGCAAGTGATGAACCAAATTCTCAATCGCCTGGAACGTTTTGATGGTGAGAATTTAAGTCGTTGGCAAGAGACCGTGAAATTTCTCCTCATTACCGGCAAATTATGGTACATTCTTGAAGATGGATTTGAGGAAATTCCTGCGCCAAAAGCTGATGACACCGATGAATTGGAGGTTATGTGTAAGAAGCGTCAGGAAGATGATTTCATGTGCCGTGGAAACTAATGTTTACAATGCCCATCGAAGTATTGCATCTGCAAAGGAATTATGGACTACACTTGATAAAAAATACAATATTTCTGAAGCAAGCAACAATAAATTTCTGATTTGCAACTTTATGGACTTTAAAATGGTTGGCATTAAGTTAATTATTTCCCATGTCGGTGAACTTGTACTCATTGTAGATCATCTTAAGGATGCTGGAATTGGACTTGCTTCTACCTTTGTTGTTGGGGTCGTCTGCCCCCTTCTTGGAATGGTTATAATAAGAACCTTAAGCATGTCGAGATTGACTATGACTTAGAAGGTTTGCAGTGTCATCTTTGTATAGTAGAGGACTTTCGTAAACGACAAATTAAGGATAATAAACAAACTGAAAACCATTGTAAGGTTAATAGGGTTGAAGAATCTAAGACACAGAATTCCTTGAAACCTAAGAATAATACCCAGTTTAAGAAGCAATATCCGACAAGAAGAAGAAGAAGGATGATTGCTACTTCTTTAAGAGACCCGACCATTATTCTCGTCACTGTTATCAATGAAAGAAATAAAAGAAAAATGAGGTGAAAATGGCCGATGAAAAATTTATCATAAGAGTGCAAGCCGCCAATGCTGTCACTGAAAATAGTGGTGGATGGTGGTGCGATGGTGGTTCAACCATCCAAATCTGTAAGGATAGAAACCTTTACAAGACATATGAACTGATTTCTTGAGAAGGAAACGGAGTTCTCTCCACAAGCAACCTACGCATCAAAGTAATTTGCAAAGGCACTATTGAACTCTCGTTTACTTCTGAGAAAGACTGTTAGTCTTACTAATGTATTATATGTCCCTGAGGTTGTGAAAAACCCTGTTTCCAAAGACCTTGTTATGAAGGATATACAAGACGACATATGAGGCTGATAAGTTTGTATTTTCCAAGAAAAAAATGTTTGTTGGACAAGGAATCCTTGTAACAGAATAATAATGGTTTCGCTTATACTGTTGACTTTGTTGATTTATGGCATGGTAGATTAGGACATGTGAATTATGGTTCTCTTAGAAACATGAAAATATTAGGGTTGGTCTCTGATTAAAATTTTGATAATGTTTCTAAATGTGAAATATGTGTGCAAGAAAAATACATTGAATATCTTTTAAATCTTTAGTAAGAAATTATATTTTGCTTGAATTATTACATAATGATGTTGGTGATTTTAAGAATCATATGACTCGTGGTGGAAACAAATATCATGTCACTTTTATTGATGACTGTACTAGGCATGCTTATACATACTTGATGAAATCTAAAGATGATGTCTTTGATATGTTTAAAATATACAAAGCATAAGTAGAGACACAATTGGGACAAAAAGTTAAGATTTTACGTTCTGATCATGGTTGTGAGTATTTTCCTAAAGAATTTTAACTCTTTTGTCAAAAGCATGTTTTAATTCATAAATTTGCTGCACCTTATACACCTTAATAAAATGACATTGCTGAAAGGAAAAATAGAACTTTGGTTGATATGGTTAATGATGTGCTTATTAGTTCTTTTTTTTTTTTAATTCTTTATAATAGGCAAGGTTCAAGTTTTTGGTCGTCAGGGTTCAAATTTTCAAAAAATGCCGACCTTAATTACTGTAACACTAGTCGGCAAGGTATCGGGATGAATAACGTGCCGACTCTGTAAATATTACTTTCAGAAACAAAACTCTTTGAAAAGTCGGCATTCCATTCATCCTATAATCTTGCCAACTAAAAATAAATACCAAAATTCGGCATGCTCGACAAAAAATACCATGCCGACTGTGTAACTGCAATTCAACAATTTCTAATTTCTGATCTAATTTGTCATTCAAATAACAAAACAAAGTACTAAAATGAGTTTGAAAGGATTAATCGACAATAAAAAAAAGCATAATCGACGAAATTTTTACATTTGAAAACGATGAAATATAGAGAAGGAGAAGGGAACTAATCATTAGATTAATGATGAAGGAGAAGGAAAGAAATTAATAAGGTTTTGACCTAAAACTCAAAAGGAGTGGTTTTGGTTATTATTAGGGAAAGGGTAATTAGGTAACTTTACACATATTAGGTATCCCTTAACCCATTATTGTGGTTGGGAAAAAAATGGGTATACCCCAATTAATCTGGGTATACCCCAATTAAGCCAGGATAAAAAATGAAACAATTTTGGTGTATTAAGAACCTAATTTCAATAAAACTAGAATCCCTAAAGAAGTTTAACCATTTCTTACAAACACACCTGAATGTAAAGAAAATAATGCTACAAAATGTCACCAGCCCTTTCCAATAAGCCACAGCCAATCAAGTGCTATGCCGATAGCCAAACCTCCGAGAACAAAAATTGTAAGAAAATTCCCCAAGGAATTTTTCTCTGACCCTGTAGGTACACAAAATAGGTTCACCACGTGGCCGCAAAGGAAGGAACGATATAGGACTGAAGAATCTCACTTAAAGATCTCGGTCGGTGACTTGTCAAATCAAACGTCAGAATTACCTCGCTACTAACTAATAACGCGAAGCATGAAGAGGAAGCACCCTAAAAACGAAGTATCTTGTATAAAGAATCTAAATTGCGAAGAATCAGTTGGAGTACCCACCAAGACACCAACCACGAAATAAAGATGGACGAAGTAAGGTTACTTGGATGAAAAGATAATTGGCGAAGTCAGTAAATTATGGAGCAAGAAAAGGGACAGCTGTCCCGACAAACATCCAAAGTTGTCAGCGAAAGAAATGGGAAAACTTTATGTAAAATGATCTGGGTGAAGTATAAATCATCTCCATGAGATAAATACGAAGTAAGAGTTGTACACGACTAGGGTCAATTGGTCTATAAATAGGGGTCCTTGGGTGATGTAAAGAGGGGTCGAATTCGAAGGAGGGAGCGACCTTTGCTTAGGGTGAGAGATTAGGGTTTCCTTGTACTCGAGAACTTGTACTTTTCACTACTTGGAGTGGTTAATTAATAAATAATTTCTCATCCAAAACCTTTATCATGTCTTAGATCTGTTTCTTTTCTTACTTGGGTGTGCTGCTGGATTTCCGGTAGTTACATTTTGGCGTCCAGAAACAGGGACTTAGATCAGGGATTTATCCTCATCTAAGAGTTTGGGAAAGGTTGAAACTGTTAAATTTGTAGAAGTTAGAGATTTCGGCGATTGTTTTAAAATTAGGGTTTTGTAGATCTTAAACAATTCATTCGTAGTTAAGATTAGAGATATAGGAGAGGGGGTAATCTTTGGGTGTTGCATCGTAGAAGCGGAAGTAGATTTAGAGATACCAAACCAAGGATCAGTCGATGGCCAGAGTACCAGATCGATCGAGGCACTTGATATCGACAAGAAGAAGCAAGCGATTGGAAGCGAAGAAAGGAGGAAGAATGGAAAAGGGAGAAACATCGGTTGCAGGGGAAAGGAAAGGCGTGAACCGACGACGGAATAATCAGGCCGAAGAATATGATTTTAGGGAAGGATCAATACGCACTTCTGACACGGACACCGATGCCGAATAAGAAATGACCCACGAAGAGTTGGAAGGAAACATTGATGAAGAACACATGACGTTGGAGCAGCTAAGGGAAACACTTCGCCTTGAACAGGAACGAGACATGGATTTAACGGAGAAACATGCCCAACTGATGAGACAAAATGCTAGGTTGTAGCTACAAAATCGCCAACTTAACGAGGAAGCATAAGATGACGCCATGGACTCGGAAGGAAACACGATATCGTCAGAGGAGGAAAAGCCGCGACGAAGGATATTTTCCCATGAGGACGATGGAGGAGAGCCACGAAAAAGACGGCAAAGGGAAGGCAGTGAAAAAACATATCTGAGGAGAGCGTTGGAGGAAATGAGATGGGAATATCAAAGAAGGAGATACGAAGAAGAAAGGAGGAACGAAAAGGAAATGAGGCGAGAAGAGGAAAGGCAACACGATGTAAACCGGAGACATGAAAAAGAAATCGGAAGGGGGAAGGGGAGGCTTAGTGTAATGAGAGACGACCGTCACGAAAAAAAATGGAGGAAACCTGAACCAAGAGGTCTTGAATGAGCTACAAGATATGAGCACGCTGATAAACAATTCGCGGAGATGTGGAAGGGTGCAACTGGAAGAGGCGATAGAGGAGGCAGAAAAATTCCCATTCACCTACGAGATAATGTATGCGTACATTCCTGAGAAGTGCGTACTACCAACACTTTCAAGCATATTCAGCGGATCGGAAAGTGTTGTGCAACACTTCAAGCAGTACACTCTATCATTGATGCAGTGGGGACGAAATGAAGCGGTGCTCTGTAAATACTTCCCGGCGAGCTTGACCGGCGAAGCATTGGCATGGTTCAACTGGCTACCGGAAAGGTCTATTTCGTCATTTAAAGACCTACAGAGAATATTCCTAACAACTTACATAAGTAACAACTCGCTGAGACTGGGAATCGAGACCTTGTTTAACCTAAAGCGAAGACCAACGGAAAGTTTGCGGGGACTAGTAACGAGATGGAGGACAGTGCGTATGGAACTTGCGGGACGAGTTGATGAGTAAAATTTTATCCTATCCTTCGTGAACGCCTTATTCTCGACCGACCTATTGTACACCCAAATATTCATAATCCGGAATTCCTTGATGATGAATGAATTAAGGGAGTACCAATAGGAATACATAGCGTTGGAAGAGAAGCAAAGGAAAGTCAGCGAAGTAACACCACTTCCAGCAAAAGAAGGAAATTCAAGGCTATTACCAAGAACAATACATGTTGTGGAGGATGATCCGAAATATGAGAAAGGGGAACCTTCAACCCAGTTTCGGCGAAACTTGTAGCCGTGTCAAGCAGAGATCAGGAGTGGATCGATCAACAGAGATACGAGGAGTCAAGGGGAAGGAATTATGAGCCCCGAAGCCATAACACAGGATATCAGCACAGAAGCAATCAAGGATCTAGGTTTGGAGAGCGAAGACCAAATGCATCGGCCTTTGAAGATGTAAAGCTTCCTAGACTAAATACAACTGTGGAGAAGGTATGGAAAGCGATAGTGTTGATAGAAGAGATTCCGCCCCCACTGAATCTGGGAAGAGAACCACCTTCGAGCACTAGGATTCATGAATTTTGCATGTATCATCGGTTTCATGGGCATCACACGAATGACTGCCGAAACATCCGAAGGATTATACTTCGACTAGTGGAACAGGGGAAGCTCGCTCATTTTATGGAGGGATATGTACAACCGCCCCCACCCCCACCTGGCAAAAATAAACAAGTGTACCGAATCGAATTAGATCGGGGAACCGACAAACTGAATTATAATTCGATAATACATTCAGCCAAGAACATTCAAAATTTCCATGATAATATACTCAAAAAAGTGCATAAGAGGGACTTCGAAGGGAATGAGATATTCAGTGTGGCGAAGAAGGATCCATTATAATAGTGGCAAAAGAGGGATATAACATTCTCAGCAAAGGACACACCATAGGGAGGAGTTCGCACACAGAGCCGTTGGTCATAACCTTAAATTTTGGGAGATACTCAAAGTGGGAGGATGACGAAGTCAAGAAAGAGAAAATCTGCGCAATAGACATAATCTTGGTGGATATGGGGAGCTCAGTCGACATACTCTTTTATCATGCATTTAGAACCATGGGGTACAAAGATTCATACCTTGTACCATTGACATACAACATATATGGGTTCAACTGGGTTGCATCAAAACTAAAGGTAGAATTAGTCGTGAAGATTTTCGCGGGTGAGTTGGAAACAAAAGTTACTGTTTGTGTGATAGATATAGACTCACCTTATAACGCTCTTATAGGACGTCCGTGGATACATGGGATAAAAGGGGTTGCATCTACATATCATCAGGCCATGTGGTTTCCCATGCCAAGCGGAGTAGGAGAGATTAAGGGAGATCTAAAGGATGCGCGAGATTGTATTGAAAAGGATGTCCACAACTATGATAAAAAACTGAGAAGGAAGATAGAACAAAAGAAGAAGGTATGCGAAGCAAATAGATCGGAGCAACTGATGGTGTTCACATTGGGATAAGCGAAGAGAACATTGCAATGCAGAAATGCATGGAAGAGGCAGAAAAGATAGCGATTGCCAATGATAAAGATCGCGAGAAAAATCCGGATAAGGAAGGCCAAATTGAAATAAATCCAAGTGGAAAAACGAAGAAGGGAAAAATAGCTGAACGGAGCGAAGTAGTGAGAAGCGAGAAATAGACCCCCATCACCAAGGAAAAACGAACCCCTCACGGCAGAGCAAAGACAAACAATTCCAAGCGCAAGAAGGTATCGATACAAGAGGTTGAGAAAAGTGTCGAACTGCCCAGTCATTTTGGTAAGAAAAATGACGAATACGACGAAGACAAGGAGATGGAACAATTCAAGGAGGAGCTCTACCAAGAAAGACGAAGGAAGGAAGATTTGGTAAGAAAATGAATAAGGCTAGAAAGGAAAAATGAAAAGCTTTTGATTAAGAACAATCACCTAAAAAGAAAACAAACGGAACGTAACACCCAAAGAGGAGAAAATGCTTCTGGAAAGAAATTAGCAACTGAAGGACGTCATGAGTATTGGCGAGATAGAAAGGGGAGAGGGTAACGAAATGAACAAGAAGATTTGAAAAGAGCCATAGAAAGCAGAAGGAGGGAGTTCAGGGAAAAGGAATATCGTATGCAGCAACTGATGGTGGCAAGGAGAAAAATTGCATCGAGTAATGACTCAGTGACGGGGAGAAAATCTGGAACGTGGGAAGAGCCAGAAACGATGAATAAATGTGCAAGAAGTGAGCCATGCAAACCAGAAATAACATCCTTGTTTTCGTTGAAACAAAGGGAAAACGAAAGCTTGCGAAGTATTGTGGCGAGATGGGATGCGATTTGAAAATAACTAAAGGGAAGGCTATCAGAAGAAGATTTAATACGATCGTTCATTTATGCACTGTCATCCAGACACCCCTTATTTTCAACATTGTTCAAGATCAGAAACGAGGTGAAGATGAAGGATTTGAAAAGGTATCAGTCAAAGCATATCTGCCTAGAAGAAGAACGCTGATATCGAGAAAGAATCATACAAACGAGAAAATGTACTTATGAACTTATCATTGGGCAATGTACCAGATTTACAATATAATAGCAATAATATTTTGAAGTTTGATGAACCGATTCAAAGATACGGATTTCCATAAGTCATTTAAAATAACACGAACCATAGGCAAGTAAGACCTCAGATTAGGAGGAGAATAAGACCCACGAAATGAATGGTTTCTAGGGAAACGTAAACCCTTGGCCTAAGAAGTCTGAGAATCCACGACATGCACCCTAGTTCGCATGAAAGTACAAGAGGCAAGACCTAACACATGTCGTGAACAACTCTCAGAAAGGAAGCTAGGGAAATGATAAGACCTATCCGCTGAGGGTCCCTTTTATGATGGCCTTCGGTAAGGAGTGTGGAGTATGACCAAGGAGCCGACGTATTCGGTTGAGCTGTGGGTGCCTGGGACGTCTGGAGCGTTACCGTCCATGACCGCATGGCAAGTCTTGGCTACAATGCACTCTATCCCAAAGAAACCTCACTTAGGGTGTGACTTCGTATCCTCAAGCCATATTGGCGAAGGGGATAAAAAGTCACGAAAACAACTGAATGTCGTAATAACTGGATGGGAGGAGACCAACATGCATGTTAGGGTTAACCTCCTTGAAGGGGCAATCAGGGGGAATACGAAGGGATGGCACCTTCCATATTAGGAAGCTGGGTGACCAAAAAAGACGGTAATGTCATGGGGATAACATTCATGGGAATGGATAGGCCTGTCGCACTGTCGCGAAATGGGGTTCACAAAATGTTAAGACGAGGTGGATGGATTATTATTTGAAAAAATAATAAGCGCCTGATACTTCGTCGAATTAAGATCCTTCAAAAAGGATGAGGCACAATAAGACCTTGGAAATAAACACATGAATGAATAACATAACCGCAATATATAAAGCAAAATTATCATGAAATGAGTAAAAAGACGAAGGCAGACAAAGGACAATGGGGAAAGGTTAAGCAGCGAGAGTAAAGACAACATGAGAAGCACAAGCGAAAAATTAAAGTAAGAACACGCAATGAGGCAAGTTACAAAGTTCAAAGCTTGTACGCAAAATCAAAATAACGGGATCCCAACTTTTCATTCCATACCTCGGAAATACACAAAAGAATAAGAGACAAGTATATACTTTAAATTTTGTTATCCTTTTGAGTATTCCCTCGGCGAGTATATACTTGACGAAATGGAAAATTATAATATTTAAAAGTATTACTTAAAGACAACCATAAATATATAAAAGAAAAGTCAAGGTGTTCTGCCCCCAAGCTTGGGAGCGCCCAGATAAAGAGATTGTTATCATAACTAAAGTTGAGAAACATGAGAGAATGGAAACTAAGATTGTTGTTGAAAAAGAGCACCATCAGTAATTGTTGTCTTAGGTATTTCACCACCAGCCCCGCCAAGACCAGCACCAGTATCTGCATCAAGATTTAAAGGTTGTCCTAAAGAACTCGTGGAAGCAAAATCATCCTTGGACTCTTCCTCCTCGACCATCTTCGCACCGGTTTTTTGTTCCTCCTCACTTTCAAGGAGTCTCTCTTCTCCACCCGAGATAATCTCGCGGTTGACTGGTTGCTCGTCGTCAGAAAAGACTTCCAGAGGAAAAGTGGGATGAGGAATGCCTTGCTCGTCGCAGTAGTTGCTGAAGATAGAAACCCAGTGGTCCTGAGTATTCTTGCGAGATAACTTCGCTACTTTTTCAGAATCTTCTATCATCCCATCAATATCAGCATTCAAATCCTTAACCTCATCTTTGAGGCGAGAAACTTCTTGGCGAGACTCATCCCTTTCGAGGGAAAGCTGAAGAACCTGATTCTTGTAACGGTCTTCGGATTCTTCAAAAATAAAACTAGATTTTATCAGAAATCTGAAATTTGACATAACCAATAGTTTCTCGCGTTGCACCTAGAGCTACCTTCCATCTATAAGATAGTGGTATTCAAAGTTTTTTGGATATCAGAATGAAAATGATTCATCCAGGAGATTCTTAGATCTGACTCTTGAAGTTGAACGCATAACTCGTGATACGCATTGTCCCAGCCTTTACCATGACCTGACTTTGAAGTATCTTTGCTGGGTTGAATGAAAAGAGCACCTCGTTTTTGCGTAGATCCGCAGACTTGACTCGGGAGGAAGATTTGACAGACTTTGAGTGTGAAGGGTTATCCAGCTGAGCCTGAATAAATTCCACCTTTTTCTTCAGAAAATCAATTTCCTCGTTTAAACCAGCTATTTTATTACGAGATTTGCGAAGATCAACCACAACCTGATTTTTTCTACTGATCATGCGCTCGATGTCTTCCTTCAGTCTCTTATAGGCCGATAATGACGAAGCATGAAGATTCCTCGAGGTAGTAAGGGAAATGTTAACCCGTTGAAGTTATAACTTAAAGCGCTCGTTCTCGTTGTGAAGATGAAGGTTCAGCTCTTCGTTATGAGAACAGGCGGTAGACAGGCGGTCCACTTGCGAGAAAAGGGTCTCGACCTTCTCGTTCAAGATCAAGTTTTCAGATACATAACAATCATTGTGAGTCACGAGGTTCATATTCTCAGCGCGAATATCTTCCATCGAGGAAGACATTTCAGAAATATCCATTTGGCGTTGCATGCATCGAGCTTGACAAAACACGAAATAAAAAAATAACAGAAGTAAAAGGAAAGGCAACAAATGCACTTACGAGGGAAGAAAACTTACTTCGAAGCTTCTCCATCTTCTTCTCTTGATTTCTTCAATACTCCTTCTCCTCTTTGAGCTCCTTCGTCAATGCCTTGATTTGAGCATCATCCTTCTTCATCTTCTCTCGAACTAACCTAACATCCACTAAGCTGGCCATATGAAGATTGACCTCGTGTAAATCGTCGAAACAGAATTTAATAATAAACCACGAAGTACTGTAAAGATGTTGTGGAAAAAATATGTAGGGCTCACCGAATTTATTAAAGCGAAATGTTGTTGTAGAGTCAAATTCATAGAAGCATTAAGTATCACGGAAGAATCTTGATAAAGAAAGTCGTCAGCACTGAAAGTCACCAAAGATTCAAGTGCACGAGATCTCGTAGCGGGATCTTCGCGAGCCTTGTTATAGATATCTTGAAGGAACTTCATATCAGGATCATAGATGGGGTTGGACATCACAGACAAAGCCTCTTGCTTCCCTTTTTCGTGAGAAGGGGGTTTCGCCGTGGGTTTCTCATGATGCTCACCTAGAGAAGGGGGAATAGGAGGATCAGCAACCTTGGGGGAAGCAGTTGTACGGGAATGGGAAGATTGATGCTTAGGAGCTGAAGGTTGACTTGGAGCATCAACAGAGCTCCTAACCGCAGTCAAGCTAGCCAGATCTAAGGTCCGACGCTTCCTCTTGGGTTCTCCATAAGGAAGGACATGAGAAGATGTAGTATGCGAAGTAACATGACCAATACGATTGATAAACAAAGGATTATAACACGTGAAAAACAAGTTCGATGAAATAGAGATACCTGATTTGAAGGGGAAGTCTAAGTAGGGTCACGTCTTTTCCGACCCCCAGTTGGTTCAGAAGGAGGTTGTTTAACAAGGGGAATATCATCCTACGAAGAATAAAGGGTTAGAGCTTAAGTTTATACCATATAAAATAGAATGATGGGGGAAGTGGTTACTTGTTTAAGAGCATGAGAGTCAGCAGTAACATCCCCATCCTTGGACGCTTTGAGAAGACCAGCAACAGGTATCTCATACTAAATAAAAAGGGAAAGGGGTGTGAGAATGAGCAAAGCCCAAAAACTAGGTAAAGGTTTAAGAGACGAAGAAATACCTCAGTGGGCACAGACCAGCGAAGCTTCCAAGGATCGCAACCGGCGAGATAACAGTGTTTGAAAAGGGGACCTTTTCGGGGAATCCCTTTCTCGTTGAAACCCAGACCAAGGGACCCCCTACCACTAGAGGGAACCTCGCCCAGTCTTCGTCCTGTGACAGTTTGAGAAGATCCATGTTTAAAAGAGGAGCTTTGAACGAGGCCGAGATAGTCTTATGGATGAGCTCAATGCCCCACTCTTAATACTTATTAGTGCTTATAAACCTTGCGGAATAGCTAGCCGCGAAGGAGTCTGCACTATAGTCGCGAGGGTTGAATTCCTCAGTTGTTGATGGAACCAGCGAAGTACCTTTTCCTGAGCGAGGTACAAACTCGTTGGAAATACGAATTGCATTACCAGAAAGCTGAAAGACTCCACATTAAAGCTTGTTCAAAATCTCGAGAAAAATGGGATTAAAATGATCGTAAAGGGGAAAGAACAACCCAACTCTTAACTGACCAACAATGACAATCATCTTGTCTGCAGAACAAGTGTCGGACAGAATCCATCGATAGTTTAGTTCCATATTAGGAGTTGCAGAGATGGGAGGAATCACAGAGGAGTCAATGGAAGGGGTTAAAGACAAACCCATCTTATGGAAATCTGCTTGGAAATCCTCAAGAGTTTTAAGTTGAGTAGGGGTTGATACCTTCTTTGGAGCCATAATGATGAAAAGAAAGGCAAGACAGTTGAGAGAAAAGAAGGGTAACTATAAAGGCAGAGACAGGAGCAGAAGGAAAAATAGCTTGAGTTCACGGAAAAAAGGTATTAAACAAAAAGAAGGAAACCCCAAACTAGAGCTAAAACGAGGTATTATAAGCAAGTGGAAGGTTACCGGCAGACCAGGTTGACGACATGTTCTAGGAAACTTGACCGGTAGTAACCAGTTACCAGGAGAACGTGGCCATGTGGAAGCAAGAAGGTGGAGAACGTGGAAGCCAAGGAATCCCAACCGGTTCTTATTCCATTCTCATAAGACTCGAACGAAATAAGAAAAGAAAAAATGTAGGTACACAAGATAGGTTCACCACGTGGCCGCACAGGAAGGCACGAGATAGGAGTTAAGAATCTCACTTAAATATCTCGTTCAGTGACTTGTCAAATCAAATGTCAGAATTACCTCGCTACTAACTAATAACACGAAGCACGAAGAGGAAGAACCCTAAAAACGAAGTATCTCGTATAAAGAATCTAAACTGCGAAGAATCAGTTGGAGTACCCAGAAGACACCAACCACGAAATAAAGATGGACGAAGTAAGGTTACTTGGATGAAAAGATAATTGGCGAAGTCAGTAAATTATGGAGCAAGAAAAGGGACAGATGTCCCGAAAAACATCCAAAGTTGTCAGCGAAAGAAAGGGGAAAACTTATGGAAAATGATCTGGGCGAAGTATAAAGCATCTCCACGAGATACTGACGAAGTAAAATGAGATGTACACCACTAGGGTCAATTGGTTATAAATAGGGGTCCTTGGGTAATGTAAAGAGGGGTCGAATTCGGAGGAGGGAGGGAGAGAGCTTTGCTTAGGGTGAGAGATTAGGGTTTCCTTGTACTTGAGAAATTGTATTTTTCACTACTTGGAGTGGTTAATTAATAAAGAATTTTTCATCCAAAAACTTTATCATGTCTTAGATTTGTTTCTTTTCTTATTTGGGTGTGCTACTGGATTTCCGGTAGTTACAGGCCCCGGAAAACACACTTTAGTCATTTGACGAGAACGAACTTGAAAAACATTGCCTCTTATCATTAAGCTAAATCACTACATTTAAAACTCACAACTAACCTTATAACCTTGGGGTGCAACAGTAAAGTAGCAAACATTGAGATAACCATGGCTTAATCCTAATATGGATGTCAAAAGTAGCATCCAACCTTGGTCTCCATATTTGGATGTGAAATAGAAAACTGGAATAAGTGCAAAAAGAGAAACGGTTGCAATCATAAGGCCCCTTCTCGACTTCAACTTCAAACTTTCTACCATGGGAATGTATCTCCCGACTAAATCCAACACATTAAACATTGCTAGTAGAACAAGTGCATACCTGAAAATTTTAAACACGCTCACTGTCAGAAAATAGACCAAGTTATCAATGAATCAAGTTCAAACATACCTGAAAATTTTAAACACGCTCACTGTCAGAAAATAGACCAAGTTATCAATGAATCAAGTTCAAACATCTTCATTTAGTAATGCTTGTTTATCTTGTTTTGAAGGAAATTTGAAATTACCGTTTTATATCGCCGCTTTGCAGGAGACCAAGAATGAAAATGCTTGGAAGAGAGATTAGAGTTATTACCAAGTGCCCAAGCCATGCTTCCCGGTATCTTCTGCTAAGAACCAAGGGAAAATTAAATACGTCAACATGGACACCAGAAACACAAATTCTTTGTTTTCAAGAAGAAAACTGCGTACGACTAAGACGCTCTACTGTATCATTATGACCCTCTTCAGACTGCATAGTATTAAAAATTCAGAATCTTATTTTAGAAAAATTTCAGACGTCATTGTAATGTTATTGAACTTACTTTTGAATCAAAATGCATGTAGATGTGGAAAATCCTACTACTACATCCAACAGATCTCAAACATTTGCAAATAAAGTAAACAAGCAAGAGACTCATAAGAACACAAGAGTATACGTAGTTCGGCATGATTACCTACGTCCACGAGGTGAAAGGATGATCTTATTACTCCACTCAAGGTTACAAAGTATGAATCTCTCCAATAACCTTTTTATTCTCTCTACAATAATCTAGTGTTCTCTCTCTCCTTACTAATCTAGTGTTCTCTCTCCTTACTGATTACCCTCCTTTTCTCTTCACAAGACTCTCTATTTATAGGCTAACATGCCAATACAATGAAGTTACAACGTTTGTCACAACCTATGTTGTTTGATGATTCCTTCGGGTGGTGGGTAAAGTTCCTTCCAATGTCGGCTTCTTGATGTTGATAAGTATATTCCCGATATGCTCCTTCCCGATACTGATAGCCCGTTGCTTTTTGAAGTGATGTCGCCTTATGCCCCGACCCGAGTCAAATTCGGTTGGTCTCTGGCCCCCACCCTGATAAGATTCCTCTTCTCTTCCTCCTTTTCTTGTCAGTGCATTTACTTCCTTGATTCCTGATAGGATCTCTCCATCACATCTGATCTTTCCCTTTACACGTGCCTACTTCACGAGCGCTTTGGTAGATATCTCGTTCTCTGTGTTAGGGTCATAGAAGATGATTCAGTGCTGCGCTTTATCTCTTCTTTGGTGAGTTGTAGCATGAAATTGTTCCACCTGGATCTGCCATTTATTTACACCTACAATGCAAATGATATACCATTTCGTTTTCTCGTATTTTAACACCAGTCGAAGCTAAATCAACAACGACTATTTTTGATCCCTCTGAAGCCGCCTTTGAGCGATAATATTTGACAACTGGTATTTTTGCAACGACAAATGCGTAGCGTAGTAGACACAACAACTCAAAAAGTGCGGAGATCACAAGGAACATTATTGCATTAAGAGATTAGTTGATAAATATGTATTCACAAAATTGGTTAGAAAGACCAAAATCAATAATTCCTGGGTGAAAAGGATATTTAGATTTTGATACTGTTTAAATGGACAAAAATTTAAAAATAGCCAGGATGTAAACATTTTCATCCTACCCATTTTCAAATACTTTTTTTTTATTTTTAATTTACATCAGAATGCATCCAGTTTCATCCTTGCTATTTTTTAAGTTTAAGTCAGGATGAATCCAGTTTCATCCTTGCTATTTTTTTGTGTCCATTTCATCTATACTAATTTTTTACTCGTCCATATGAACCATGTTTTAAAAATATTTGGACAAATAACCTATTTTCCGATATTTATTAACGTCAAGTTGCAGCCACAACACACCAACACTGAAACAAAAATGCTTGTGTTTTTTTTAACAGTAAGAATGAAGTAAGTGTAACTGATAAAATTGATTGTGCATACTTGCTCCCTTGCGAAGACCATTCTTCAAGTTTTCAAACACTGCTTTGAGCCTCAAAACCGATGTTAGAACCCCCGATGCAGACCCAACAGCCAAGAATGACTGCAAGCATTTCCATCAGCAAGACAAAAAACAAAAACAAGCAAAGTTGAATAATTAAAATAAAATAAAATAGGAACCTCTTACTTGTATGAACTCAGGACACATCAAGGAGAGATCCCCAAGCATTCCACCTTCAACACATCCATCGCCAAGTCCAGAAAGGACGACAATACAGCATAGGCCAACGTATGTCGCTAGACCTCCATCCCCGGAAGTAGCTAAGTCAACCTATAAATATTATGTCATGCAAAAATGAAGTAGGCACAGAAAAAGAACTCCACAAATGAGAAGAATAGAATCGAGTACTCGCAATTGGAATTGACAACGCACTTAAAAAGAAAAGGAGATAGCCAATTAAATTTCGCTTTCTTGTGTTTACTGTGGTCTCGTTGTACGCCAAAATTGAGCTTGTTCCGAGAGTAAATAGAACATAAACAACTGTGAAAACCCTAGTAGGATGATACCGCTGTGAAGGAAGAATTTTTTTATAATCAGTCTAATGTATTGTAGAATTTGTTTCTTTCCTCATTACTCTTTGGGGGTGTTTTAGATGGTTTTTTAAAACGGAAAATTGGTCATTTGTCCAAGTATTTTTAAAACATGGTTCAAATGGACGAGTAAAAATTAGTATGAGTGAAAATGAACACCAAAAAAATTACAAGGATGAAACTGGATTCATCCTGACTTAAACTTAAAAAATAGCAAGGATGAAACTAGATGCATCCTGATGTAAATTAAAAATAAAAAAAGTATTTGAAAATGGGTAAGATGAAACTGTTTACATCCTGGCTATTTTTACATTTTTGTACATTTAAACAGTATCAAAATCTAAATGTTCTTTTCATCCAGGAATTATTGATTTTGATTTTTTTTAACTAATTTTGTGTTTTTAAAATCATTGTTTTCCAAATGTATAAAAAGAACCTTAAAGTCATCTCCAAAGCAGTTGCAAAAAGGTTAGAAAACAATGTGTACCGGAAACAATGAGAGGTAGTAATCTTCAGCAGTTAACATGCTGTTCCAAACGAAAAGGCTTCCCAGAAGCCAACATACTACCATGGCACTAGTCTTTCCTTGCAGCTGTTGAGTTTAGAAGAAAAAAAGAAAATGTAAGAATCAAACGCAGACGCTAGATAAAAATTAAGTTACACGACGTCTATCATTTTTGGCCGTGGATGACGGTGAATCATCCACAAGAGTTAACATGTTACGGGATAAAATAAAATTACATTCTCAAAACTAAAAGGTGGTAGGTTAATAAGATGAAGACTATAAAAAATTATACCTCAGCTCCAGTAGTTATTGGTCGGGTCATCTTCCGAAAACATAAAAGAAAATGTAAGTGAGTTTTATAGTAAACCCTGAACATCAAGAACTTCAAATTTTAAAATCTAACCTTGAAAGACTTGAAATAAACTCCAATTTTTGGAGTCTTGGTTTAGATACTAAGATAGATATCGGTTTAGATTTGAAATGAACTCCAATGAGTAGGATTTTATAACCAATCCAGGTTTTTGTTAAAGTTTTTAGGTTTTTGTCCTTCAATAAAATTAATGGTTATGGGGCTTGCAATTTTCTTTTGGGATTTCGATTGTTCTTTGTTTTGGTCGTAACAAAAATGGAAATTTCAGTACTTGACATAAGCTCGCTAGTCCATAAACGTCGACATTGGTCGAATTTTCATTGCTTTTCTCTAAAGATTTTTTTTTTAATGGACTACAACCAAACTAGCACCGACATTCGTTAACTATATGAAGTACGAGCCATGGTTCAATCGGCCAAAAAAAAAGCAGATAGGCAGAAAAACCATCCTAAGGGGATGTGCTCTTTGTCTTTTAAAAAGGCTCCAGATACTTAAAGTCTAAAGATACAAAAATTCTTGGTGAATCAAAGAAAGAAACATATTTTGAGGCATACTCAAATTTTTTGAGGCATACTCAAGGTTCGGTTGATAATCTATGTTTTTGTCTAGGTTCGGTTGATAACTTTTCAGCCGAATTTAGGTATACGTATGTCTCAAAATATTTGAGTATGTCTCAAAACAGGTTTCAAAAAAAAATGACCTGAACACCTCTCACGTTCGTATAAAGGACCATAGGCCCATAGAATATGAATCATCCATTTTTTTTTAAATAATTTGTTTCGGCCATAGGCCCATAGAATATGAATCATCCATTTCTTTAAAAAAATAATTTGTTTTGGTCATTTTGGAGATGATTCTTGAGAATCATGTTTTTCAGGATCAGATCACAAGCATTGTCATGTTCATGCGTGGGCCATGTTAGAATACGGGCATCCAACTTAAAAGTAATTGGGAATGAATGGAGAGGCCCATATGATTATAAACCGCAGGATCTTAGATTATCCAGATAATATGAGACTAATAATAATAATCTCAACACGCTCCCTCACATGTAACCTCGTTGGGTCTAACACGTGGACAATTAAATCGGATGACGCAGAGGAAAGGCGCGGTCAAACGACTCGTCGCTAATAACCCGCTCTAAAACCAATTGGCGATGTTGAACTCAGGTAACCAAACTCAAAATGATGCTGAAAGCTTTCTTTGTCCTTCTTTGGCTTACAATAGTGAGCTATGCAAGTTGAAGATATGGTCCAATGATGAAAATCAAACTAGCTTAGCTAGAAACTTCAAAACTCCTCACTCATAAACAATCTTTTAAGACATTTAGAACTTTAGAACCTTAGTCTACCACAAGAGGATTGGGATTTGGACTTTGTAATTGTAACTAACACTTAAGGTATTCCAAACCAAGTCTATTTATGAAGTTTTATCCAAACATAATTTCTCTAACTAAATTATTGCACTATGTTGTCAAAATGGGCAGAATATTATCTAATGAAGCTCCTTACTAGGGGTCGGTCTTGGACATGGTTAACCCATCTAACCCATGTCCAACTTGAACGTTTGGTTAAGCAATCTATTTCAGTAGAACCAAAAAATATCCCCTCGGCAGAACCTCTCGTTATGGAGGCTCAGTAGAAACTCGGCGCAGCTCCACTCACGGGATGTCTTTCAACCAGGTTACACTTTCACCTGATACAGTTCCACCCACTTAAACCAGCCCACTAAGGAAGTCATTGCAACATATGCAGGACAATATTACTGACAACTTGCATGGACCTGTAACACCACAGTTGTACACACACTATGACACTAAAGAATATTATAAAGATGAGGACTGTTTAATTTTGACTTCTCCAAATTGTCTAAGGCCAAATAAATACTAATCTTAACAGTAAAGGACAACACCTTTCTATAGTTTTCAAGTAACCCTAGCCTTTTATTGAAAGAGCTAAATTCAACTTTTACTAGTTGTGTTGGTACTAATGGTGTCTAAACCCCCACTTAATTATGTTTAATTAGAGGTAATGGAGGTCTTGTAGATTGCCATTAGTGGTACATATGGATCAAAAAAGCTCATTTTGACTTGTCTTATTTCATGTTATTAGTCTAGAGTCTTTGTTAAGTAATTGTTATTTCTCGGAAAACACACACAACATTACGTATTTGGAAGCAGGCCAAAACTGGCACCGGATCTCATACTGAATTATAGATCTTATGCGAATTCTTTAATAATAAAATGACGACACTTTCTGTTGGCCTCCTTGAAAATTCATTCCATTGGGAGGAGGGGAGTCCCACTTGTGCTTTATGCGGCATACTTTCTTGCAAAAGTGTGTCCATATTCTTGAGTGTCTGTCGTCACTAAGATCTTGCAGCACTCTTTTTATAGTGGCTCCTGTTGAATTTCTCTGGAGAGAGTCTGGATTTAGTCTCTATTTCCCATTAGTTCCCTTAACCACATTTATCCATGTGATAAATAGGGTTCAAATGTACCTAGAAAGCTAAAACTCTAGCAGAAAGGGAAAGAATGGAGAATTAACGAAATATCCTTCAGAAAGGTTGAATATGTCCTACATTTTCCTTGGCTTTACAGTGCCTATTGGTGGAGGTTTTCAAGGTATACATCAATAGGTAAGTTTGCTGTCACGAGTACGTGGAGTTGGGGCCTTCCACGATTAGTGGGGTTGCAGGGGCACTGTCCCCAGGTTATCGGTGAACCAATTGGAAGTCAACAACTAATTATTCCAGACTAGGCAGATATCTCGATGGAATCCACACCAGGCAGTAGCATTATGCATGGAAAAGCCTAACGGAGATACAAAGAGAGGGATAGCCACAAGTGTTTCTAATGGTAGCAAATTGAAAACTAAATGAGATCATGTCCATGTGATTGGTTAGTTATCTAAATGGCAGCTAAGAAACATATGCACGTGCTCTGATACATGTCCACACAATGCAGTGTACAAATATCGCATAAGAAGTGCGCATCATGAAAGAACCTGACGAACATTACTACACTGTTTTAGAACGTCTTTGTTTTTTAGGATCTAATTTTTTGTCCAAAGACATGTGCATTGTTTGTTCGTTTTTGGCTCGAAAAAGATAGAATTTAATGACTTCAATTACCATGAGGTAGACCGTCAGCTACGGTTGTGACTGTTTCCGGTTTATCTCAACGGTCAATAATAATTGTTACTTCCGTTTTAAATTACACATGAAAACCAGCTTATTATTTTGAAACAGAGGGAATTGTTAGTGCTAATACTATGTGAGGTGGATTTCGAAAGTAGACAGGTGGAAAAAAATTCTACTAACCCATATTTTAAAAGGAGATCGACATGCCACATGCGTTTGGGATGGCAAAATAATCAAGATTGTCTTGCTAGTAGGTTTTAAATGCCTCTCCTCTAAGAAAAATGATGATTAGTCTAATAGATATATACGTGGGCTAGGAAAAAGGTGGTAGTTGTATGGGCCATTTAGGAAAAAGAAAGGAAAATTTTCTTCTTCAAAAGATAAGGAAAAGGCAGCGAAAAAGTGCAAATGCAGCAGTGTATAAGCTAGCAAATAACAGATTCACGCAAAAGCGATTTCTTAACCAGGATTTGGATTGGATATATTATAGTGCTTGGCCGCCGACCACTTTATTTTTCCACTTGGATGTTGTTTTGTTTAGATACCGACTTGGTTTTTCATTTTTGTGATGTAAATATTCATAAAAGACATGTTGAATAATTTCATAAAAAACAGACATTTATCTATTCGATCAAGAATATGTTTTGGCTAGCAATTATGCAGATTTTCCGACACAGAGGTTATGGAACCTATGTTGAATCGTGTTATCAGATTTTGTGTCACAATCAGAGGATTAAGGTTACAGGATAATTTTTATTTTATTTTTGGCCAAGTAAAGAAGTTCTAGAAAATCTTGGGCCAGATGCTTATCCTGCTTTAAGGTAGAAGATTATATGTAGGCCAAGATGCAAATTTCTGATTGCTAATCACATTAGATCAAGCGGCAATATTCGGGTCACAATGAAAACTTTCGGTTGCAAATCCTAGATATCGAGTCACTTCCTAGTACACTAGCAGGAGTAGGACTGGGGAGTAACACCAGCTAAAAATTATGGTAACCCCCTAACTGACATTCTGTGTCAGATTATCTGAGCTGCACCTTGTTTGACTAATAATTTGGTAGAAATTAGAAAATCATACGACTAGGATTTACTTAACTAAGATGCTAATTTCATATCCTTTTGAATAGGACTACTCTCATCGTTGCCTTAATATACATCTGTCTTATGGATTAGCTCATTTTCTGCATATTCATAATGCGCCAAACTTTGTCTACTTTTTGTGAAAGGAGTCGGTGCCTAAACTTAATATACCTGCTTGCACAAGGGGTTATCAGTAGGCTTAGGTGCTAGTTTTGCGGATAATCGACCCTCTGGAACTTAGCATTCGCTTTTCAAGCATATGCATCTCTAATAGCATGCAGGAGTCATCCATGACATACTTTGAAGTTAGGATGCCTGCAAAGCGACGGCACCCATTGAAAAACATGGCAACATGCACTTGGTATTCTGATCAAAAAAAAAAGATGCACTTGGTATACATTGTTACAATTTTTGAGGGGCAAAACACTATATTTTACCACTTTCTTTAACTAGAACTGCAATAAAGCAATAAATAACTTTGTGCATCATAAGATTTCAGATAAATCTTCTTATCTCGAGAACCTATTTCAGTCAGAAAATATAAATTTTAAGAACCAATTTAACTAGAAATCACTTAAAATGAATGATTTTTTGTCAATCAAGTGAATTTAACTACCAACAGATTTATGACAATTGCCAACTTATTTACTTTTACCACCAACCAAGGCCTTCATTTACACCTTTCCTATTGTAGGGTTAATGCGTTGATATCAAAAGACACGTAATTATGTAAAGTATTTACTAAAATTAAATAAATTCTAATTTAACTACACTTATCTTATCTTAAGACAGAACAGTTTAACTAAGATTATTGCTATGTTTCTCTGTACATTATACCTTTATTAGCATTATAAATACAGGAACAACGTAACTGATTTCATAAACATTTGGAAGAGAATAAAAACTTTCTTTCTCACTTTCTCTCTTCCGTCTAAAGCTTAATTAAGCCATGACAAACTCATCATCATCAACAACATCTCGTGAAAATCTTGTTCACAAGGTGAACTTCTCAAACCCAAGAAGGTTTTCAACAACTGTTAAATCAGATCTTAAGGAAACGTTCTTCCCTGATGATCCATTTCGACAATTCAAGAACGAAACTTCAGCGTACCGTAAGGCCAGAAAAAACAGTACAATATTTCTTACCTGTGTTCGAATGGTTACCGCAATATAGTTTCAAATTGTTTCGGTATGATTTGCTAGCAGGAATCACCATTGCTTGTCTCAAGGAATCAGTTATGCCAAGCTTGCTAACCTACCTCCAATTCTGGGCCTCTGTACGTAAAACTTTTTCTTTCTTTTGTTTACTTTCAGAATGATTTTTCTTCATTTGTTTGTTGGGTTATTGTTCATTTTCAGAATATTATTATTAGTTTTTTTTTTAACCTTTTACATGCATCCTTATTTATTCATTATACACTTATATTTTTTGTTTGCCCCTTGAAAGGATTTATTTATTTATATTGCAAATTTGTGATGAAAATAGAGATTAAAAATTAAGAAAAATATGTAAGAAATACTGGCAGCGGCCAAATAGGTGAACATAGATTAGAAGCAGTCTAACTCTTCTTTTTTCTCACATGCAGATTCAAGTTTTATCCCGCCATTAGTCTACGCAGTATTTGGAAGCTCAAAAGATATTGCTGTAGGAACAATAGCATCAGCATCCGTACTTCTTGGTTCAATCTTAGAGCAAGCAGTTTCACCGAAAGATAATCCAACTTTATATCTTCATTTGGTTTTCACCGCTACATTCTTCACTGGAGTTTTCCAATTCGCATTGGGATTCTTTAGGTAATTTTTACTGACACTTTTAGATTAAGGCAAAAAGAAAAAAATCCATGTATGTTCATAAAGGAGAAATATAACACATGATTAATCTCTACAGATTAGGAATACTGGTGGATTTCTTATCGCATTCAACAATCGTTGGGTTTATGAGTGGAGCAGCAACCATAATATGTTTTCAACAACTGAAGGGGATGTTTGGACTAACATATTTTACTAGTAAAACTGATGTTATCTCTGTATTGCACTCAGTTTTTAGCCAAACACATCATGTAAGTTTTTAATTTTAATTTCCATGTTGGAATGTATCCAAGCCAAATGACGAAAATTTTCTTCTAATAATCTTTTTTTTCTTGGCAGTGGAGGTGGCAAAGTGCTCTTGCTGGAGTTTGTTTCCTAGTTTTCCTCCTAGCCACAAAGCATGTGGTAAGCTCTTTCTTGAGATTATCTTGGCGCATTTTGAAATCCGAAGTTAGAGCAGTTTGTAACTTGGTTGTTATATTAGACTGGATGTATTTTTATTATTTTTCGATATTACAA
The DNA here is from genome assembly GCF_003573695.1 of Papaver somniferum. NCBI lineage: Eukaryota > Viridiplantae > Streptophyta > Magnoliopsida > Ranunculales > Papaveraceae > Papaver > Papaver somniferum. Next base: position 158,265,957 of record NC_039365.1, on the reverse strand, counting down.
TAAATACATCATTATGACATCATAACTACATATATAATTGGACTCCCTCAACCATCATTCTACAATATGGTTCCTTTTTGACTGGATGCATGACATATATAGGTCCAAACATGGATCACTTTCCCCAAAAGAAAAACAAACTAACCGCTTGTTATTGCAAGGTTTTGGGTCGGGTCGGCAACAATTTTGATAATATTTTTATTTTCTTTAAATAAGAATGAAACTGAGAAAAACATTTATTTGTTGTGTGCAGAAAAAGAAGAAGCCAAGTTTATATTGGGTATCAGCTTTAGCTCCCATGGTAACTGTGGTTATTGGATGCTTGGTTGCGTATTTTGCTCATGCAGACAAACATGGAATTCAAATTGTAATCTACTTTCTCATTATAGTTTTCAAAACCAAAGAAACTTCCCAATTTTCTCTTAATTAAGCTAAATCAAGTGTCGCATTATGTGTTGCAGGTTGGTCATTTGAAAAAAAGGAATAAATCCTTCTTCAATTCAATTCTTGAACTTCGATCCTGAATATCTACCCTACACCATAAAAGCCGGTATCATGACAGGATTTCTTGCTTTAGCTGTAAGTTCTAACTTAAATATGCACGCCAATTCCATATTATCAAGAATTTTATGGATATCATTTTCTTAACTGTCCATGCATATACAGGAAGGTATTGCAATAGCAAGAAGTTTCGCCACAATGAAACATAATCAAATAGATGGGAATAAAGAGATGGTAGCTTTTGGGATGATGAATCTTGTCGGCTCATTCACCTCTTGTTATTTGACCACCGGTATGCTTAGTTGATCAGTTCATGTTGTGTTGGATGTTGCGAATAACAATAGAAATTCGGCTAATATGGTTTTTGTATTTCAGGGCCATTTTCAAAAACTGCTGTGAATTATAGTGCGGGGTGTAAGACAGCAATGTCTAATGTTGTCATGGCCGTTTGCATGATGTTAACATTATTATTTATCGCTCCTGCCTTCGGTTACACTCCTCTTGTCACTCTTTCTGCAATCATCATGGCTGCTATGCTTGGACTAATCGAATATGAAGAGGCATATCACATTTACAAAGTCGATAAATATGATTTTTGCATCTGTATGTCCGCATACTTGGGAGTAATCTTTCTTAGTATGGACGTCGGGCGTCGGCCTTATGATATCGGTAAAGAAAATTCTCTAGAAAACTTCAAAACTTACATAGCAAGTGCAATATATAAGGGAGTTATCTAATAGAATTTTTTTTTTCATTTTCACCTTGTTTGCTTTTGTAGATAGGATTATCCATCATCAGAGCACTTTTATGCGTTGCTAGGCCTCCAATATCCAATCTTGGGAATGTGTCAAACTCAGCAATGTACCGTGATATCGAACAATATCCTTCTGTGGAAAAGGTTCCCGGTGTATTAATTCTACAGTTGGGATCCCCCATTTACTTCGCAAATTGTACGTACGTACGAGAAAGGATATCGAGGTGGATGGACCATGAGCAAAGCATAGGTGATTCCAAGTCTGCTGACATCGAACATATAATTCTAGATATGGGAGGTAATGAACTTTTGAATTGTTGATATCTTTGATTCCACTGAGAGTAATACCAACTGATTCTCTTGGTCGTCGCTAAATTAAATTTTTGTTACTTGTAGGAGTTAGTGCTATCGATATAACTGGCATCGGAATGCTGACTGAAGTTCTGAAGAGTATAGAAAGAAAAGGAATCAACGTGTTAATATCCAATCCTAAAATGGAAGTGATGGAGAAGCTAACGTTATCAAAGCTTGTTGACACGATAGGGAAGGATTCAATATTCTTGTCAATCAATGATGCAGTCGAAGCATGTTGTTTCACGCTTAGAAGTTCCAAGAAAGGAGTAGATAGTAAAGTAGAGACTAGTGATGTTATTGTATAGGACAAAAATATGATGCTAAAATGTCTTTGTTTTTCTGTATCGCTATATGATTATCATGTCAGGCTGAACTTGCCTACCCGCCGATGTTCTGCCTTCTTCAGCTTAAAGCTGTGTGTAATTAGTTCATCGTTAGAGATGATTGAGGTTAGTGATTATGGATTTCAAATTCAGTTGTAGTCTGTGTATAAATCAACTTATTCCTAGTTAAGTGTGCAATAGAACTGCACAGCCGTGAGTAGGTGGACTTGTGACTTTGTGCAGCAAAGTTCTGCAGAAGGTCTATAAAAAATATGGGGTGAGAATAGATCCAACTCCAAATTAAATTAGTTGTTATAAAATAAGGGTTTATAATTAACCGGTTGGAAGCCTAGCGACAAGGTGGGCTCCAACCCAAAAGTAGTTGCTATAAAATTAGTTTCATTTGAACCAAGGCAGTTAATATCGCGTATCGGTATCGTATCGGTCGAGTCCTATACACCTATACAAGTGATAATATCTATTTTTACATGCGATACATCATTTAATATAGAATTTCAAATAATTATAAAACCATAGTAAAAAATAATAAGAATCATACACATATCTCAAATTTCCCAAATACAAAGTGGTTTATTAGCCAACGTTGTGATTGTTGTCCCATTATGCCGGTAAATCTTATTTATTATCCTTCATATTTATCTTTTATATTTTGCTGCCTTGCAATCGAAATATGGTTTCCATCTTATATCTTACCATATAGTCATTGATTTTATATTATAAATATATTAGGGCTTTTTACCTTCTCCAATTGACATTGTACTTGTCTATGAAGACTAGATGCATGTTGATGAAAAAGTTATTCACGAAACCGATATTATCGGTGTACAAGTAAAACCGATATATCGGTCTGTACCGGCATGTGCAACCGATAATATCATTTCGTCTTTTGTATCGCCGATATTTTTGATATCGTATAGGTATTTTACGATATCCGATAAAAACCTGTAATATCGGCTTGTACAATCGATATTGACTACCTATATTTGAACTTAAAAATTGTGATAAAAATAGGAAAATGTTGTAGGCCTACGGCCCATAGATGTGCGACCCAACTAGATACCTAGAGTTTACCTTTCCATGTATATATAGGATATTTGTATCCATGTAACACTACTATTGTTATGAATAAGAAACTCTCGGCCTCTTTGTGTGTTCCTTTGATTCCACTACAATACGTTATCAGCATGAGTTCTACCGTGAAACTAAAGTTGGAATTGATGATTTCTTTTTCTTAATTTGCGATCAAAATTTTTGTTATCAGCAAGCCGAGAATTTTCGCATTTGTTATCATATAAGGTTATCGCAAAAGATTAAACAGATTTGTCATCAAAATTTTGTGTTCGTAATATTTCGCTAATGTTGTGCAATAATCAACAAGAGATATTTTGATTAGTCATGGGAAGATGTATTTAGAGGCCCTGTATTTTGGTTGATCATGGAAGATCAGGTAATATGTATTTAGGGGTGCGGGTGCGGCAGTCTGGGTTTTCTTCGTAGTATGAGAAAAGAAAAAAAAAATCCTCTCCCAGGTTCTGGCCCGGTCCGTTCCAGTCCTACACTATTCCGTTTTGGTAGTTGGTCGTGCATGGCTGAGTGGATTCCATAGGTTGAGATATGTAACTATTGTGGGTTTTAACGTTGAATACTTGGTAGGATTATTTATTTGTTTTTCTAGAACATGCCTAGTTCTGTTTTTTTTCTGTATCTTTAGATAAATTAATATCATATAAATGGTCAACTTAGATTATGACTGCTGATCTTGATCATTAAGAATTTTGCTCTTAATATTATTTTGTTCTCTTGAATATGATATTAGCTATAGTTGAATGGTGTCTCTTGTTCAATTGGTTGTATGTTGTAATAATTTTAATGCGGTAAATAAGAGTTCGTTGCTCGGACTTGAAAAGATTTAAAAACAAAATTGTATATACAAAATATGTCACAAGATCAAGAGATACTAGGACTCAGGATTCCACCATTAATCATTCACAAAATTCATATATTTATTCCCAAACAATTATAGCTCAAACGATATTGACTCTTATTCTTGCCAAGGTAGATTTTTAAAAGATTGATTGTAAATCACTAGCATGACGCATCAAAAGAACTTCGACCAAGCATACATCATCATACGATATAACAACCAATTAAGAAAAATCATAAAACAATTAATAAAAGTGCAAGTAGTCATAAAAGAATTAAATATAATTATCATATGCGTAAAGAATGGCTTCATCCATCATCCCAGTGTTGGGATTTAGCTACTCATATTAATCATGTTCTCAAAATACATTATTGATGCTCAAAGTATGATTAAAAGAGTTAGAAATTATAATACAGCGATTCTGAGACTCACAGAAGGCGTCAAAGAAAGAACGATAAGACGATACTGCTGTAAACAAAGACACATGCAAACTGCTGCTGCCTCTGTTGAAGAACGACGGTTTCTGACTGTCTGTTCTTCGCCTTCTTCGAGCAGCAGCAGGAAGCTTTCCTGCAGCTTCCTGTTCTTCGTCTTCCAGCCTCTCTTCTGCATCTCTGTGGTCTCTAAACTTCCCCAAACTTCTTGATCCACTTGCTAAGACTCGAACCATCCTTTTTATACCCAGCAAAACCCACAAATCCGAGTTTATCTATGAATATTCTTTTTATTCTCTTCGGTCAACAGTTGAGAGAAAATCTCTTTTTTAGATTATGTACGCGTCCCTGGTTGTTACAATTATTCTTAGGATTCAATAAATATCCCATAGAAGATATTCTCTATCCTAACTTTCCCTTATATCTCGCAAAACCAACTCCACAGAAGACTCGTGAAAGACAGCCCTCTGTTTTGCTTGGAATCAACGATTCAGCCCAATTGGATCGAGGAAATTGCCCATAAAAGCTCTGTTAAGTCCATTATAGTCCATCCTAGTTGATATTGACGATTGAATCTCTCCTAAAATAGCCTAACAATCGAACCCTAAATTCTGTTCTCGTTGGAAACATTTTCCCGCCAAAACGTTAATTTGAAATGTGAAGAATGATGCCCCCTATCCTCTGATGGGGTGCGAATAGCAAGTGGGGCTGAAATAAAATTATTGGGTGGAAATAACCAAAACTTGGGTGCCTTTAGTAATTTTTCTGGGATGTTTTCTGCACTTTTTCGGGGTTCCTCCGGGGTATTTCTGGGGTGTCTCTGGCATACTTCTGGGGAGCTTCTGGTACGTTATCTACGGAGGTTCAAATGCCACATTTTGAGCCAATTTCGCCGCAAAAGCTTATATCTCCAAAAACACCTACAAAGACATAAAATAACCAAATAAGTACAAAATCGAGCACTAACAATATATACAATTGGGACAAATTAGACACATAAATGCGTCTATAAAATACCCTCAAACTTATTATTTGCTAGTCCCGAGCAAATCAAAACTACAAAATAAAATCCTAACTGACTGTCGCAGGCATCGTCGATTGCATTTAGCGTATGCAATAAGCCTTTAAACCCCTAGGTGTCCCTAGTGGCCGAGTTTAGTCTCGGGAGGGCTTACAAGAGATATACCCACAAACCTGTACTCCAGACCTTAGCTATCTACGCAGAACCTGGAAGGCACTAAAGAACTCCTTGGTTGGCATACTTATTGACTACAGGAAGAAGTACCCTGATGCGAAATTCCAATGTTGTACACGATTTTGCACTCAAGCATACTAAAATTCATTAAAGTGACAGAGCTCTACTAAGATAGTCGCACTATGGACATCAATATCGGAGTAAAATAATCACATGGATAGATCAAGAAGATGGATATAGAAAAACATAGATGGTTTGATGTTTACTAAGTGAACGGTGTTTCCCATATCTGTCTGAAGGCCGCCCAAAATGAACCTATCCTAATGGATTGAGATACTAGTCTGACTAATATCAACACACTGGCATATACAAGGGTACAGTGGTCGATAACCTAACTCTAGGTCAACACAACTGGCATATACAAGGGTACCAGTGGTCGACTTTATTGAATTTATTCCTTTTGGTCAAATGGTCTGGTCTCTTTTTTTTTTTTTTATAACTTTTTTTTTTTCAATTTTTTTTTCATGTATTCAATCACTCTAAATCACCCTAGCATGGTAACAACTGTGAATCGTGAGCCCACCAAATCACTTAGAAACATATTTTAAAAAGAAAACAACATCAAAAAATAAGTGAAAAGGACTCAACGAGATATGGTGAAACATCATGTTATTCCTAAAACTGAGCTCTGTGCTTTTATGAATAGACTCTTTAGATGTTGCCATCTAAGATTGGTTTCCTCAACTCCTACAACCAAAATGCTTCCATCCACTTAGATTAGTTAGTGCAATCCTCAATAGGCATAAATTTCAGGTTCTGGAGTTTATTTATTCATACTGCAAACTAAAAAGTTTCTCCCATACCCCCAACTTAAATCTAACATTGTCCTCAATGTTCTAAGATAAAATTAAAAGCATGACAAGGAGAAACTGTTACCATTTGAAGCAAAAGAGTAAGGAAGATTAAGTGTTGCATGAGATTGGGTTACCTCCAAAGAAGTGCTAAGTTTAAAGTCACAGCCAGGACATTGGGAAAGGATTGTCACTCGAACCGTATAACAGTAGCCGAAATAACTGTGGGTCTTCAAAAAAATAGAGATGACGCAAAGGAAACCGAGTAAACCAAGAAAATGAACAAGAATAGCATGCCTTACATAGTTTCCTGATTAAGAAATTTATATTAATTTTGGTTAGGTTCAGGTTCTAGAAAGGGTCTACAGAGAAAATTTTCATTGGCTGCGTTTCTTCATAGGTGGATCCGAATCATTAGTTCCTAGAGTCTGGAAAAACTCAAATATGATCTTAGAAGCGCACAATAATAACCTAAATAACTGAGGATCCTCTAAGTCAATAAGATTTGACTTACGTAATTGACCACAATGAGAGTAGTGGTCATTCTTAAGCAAATGTGTCGATTCTAATTTCCTAAAGCATTTAGGTTTAGTCTCACAACTTAATATTCGACACATTTGGAATATAAACGTTCCCACAGTTGGAAGAAAACTATTTGGTGGGAAAACAAAGTCAATCTGGGGATCATAGCCTGGGAAACCACATCAACCAGGATGGGTTTCTAACGACTGAACTTCTTCCTGGACATCATTAGGTTCGGGAAAACGAGTATGAAGGTAATCTTGTAAAATTGTCGAGGCAGAGATATCAAGTCCTAAGTGAAGGGACTTTCTGAGAGTTAAAGGTAAGGCACTAGGAAGGTGATAATCACCCCCAAACTTAGAGTTTTCAGTGTCTCTAGATAGACTAGTTACAATCTCCCTAATTTCTGGATCATTAGATTCTTGAAAATGGTCAATTGATTCTTCTAATTTATTATCAGGTAGTGCATCTTTACTCATCTCTACGGGTATATCTTCTTCATCTAATACTATTGTTTCTAAGTCGCTAGACTCTAAAACAACATTTTCGGAATAAACCCGTTCCTCTAAACCACTATCGGCTTCGTAATCAAAAGGAAAAACTACATCGTCTAAAACGGTGGTATCCCTAATCAAATCCTCGTCCTTTTGAATAGGTGAATAATCATAAAAATTATTTGGATTTGAACTAGAAATAATATAATCATTATAAAGCTCAATTGGATTAATAGATTCCTGATCACTATGCCTACATATTTCAGATTCTTCATTACTACTATCCTCATCATCATAATAGTACAAAGATGATTGAACCTTATCTAAATAAGTAGTGTCTTTTATTCTAGCCTCGTCCTCTAAATTAGGCAAATATTCACTATTGATATCAAGGGTAGAATTAGAAACCCTATTTTGGAAATTTAGATTATTTCGAGCAGCATTAGCCAACTGTTCATTTTCTTCCTCTAGACGTGCCTGAATTTCACTGAGCATAACACTTATACGTTCACCACTCTCGTTTATCATCTCAGAATATCGTGTACACTCTTCCTTTGAACTATTCATTGCAACTAAACGTTTATACGTCCTTTCAATCCGTTGTTGGGTCTCTTCTAGAGATGGAACAGGTTCAGAAATATCATAATCAGGACTAGTTTCCAAAAACGAGTAACCAGTACTACAGTGTTCCTGATTTTCTTGCTCGTAAGACCAATTCGCGTGTGGATAGTAATTGGGCTCACCATGGTATGAACCATAACCTTGAAAAGGTTGGCGTTCCCAACTACTATTCCCACCATGGTCATAAAACTGATGATGTCCATATTCAAATTCAGGTCGATACTCATTGTATTGGCTTCTATCATACCGGTTCGACATTCTTAATTGCAAGGGAATTCTACACAACCACAAACAAGGCCGACTCGACTCCACCAAAACAAACCTAAAGATTTCTAGCAAACAAAAAGCATGATGGCTTCACTTAGATTGTTTCTAGACTTGCTTCTATCTCTCGAAGGGGAATTCGTTACAATTTAAGCAAACCCCTCTGGAATCAATCCGAGTCAAAGTAAGTTGAATTGAGGCGAGGGAAGATCAGTGGAGCTTTAATACCCAAGGCCTCACCGGTATCACAAGGTGGCGCAGTCACGCATTCAACTCACAGAAACCATCATGAACATCGAGGTGTGCTTAAGAAAGTAACCAATATCCTTCGAAATTTTTTCCTGATAAGCGCGATACCCTATCGGTCTCGTTCTAGTCAAGTTTTAAGCTTGGGTTCGCGTTAGGTTTCGTTTTCCTAAGGCGGGCAAGAAGGGAGCGGTGATTAAATCCGAACCCTTATCTTGTATTGGCCAATCCTTGCCCTTTACTAGGAATTTAAAAACATTCCAAATTCGTCGTCAATCAATGAATCACCTTAAGGAATACAGTAAACCCGCTAACAGGGGATTCGCGGGTGTTTCGAAAGCTTACCTCCCGTACCAGACGGGGGATGAACCGTTGAAGACGACTCAGGCCACGACTCCTATGTCATGTACGAACCCGAGGGGCCGAGACGATATTGTAATCGTCTTCCTTCCCTGCAAACAGTTTATATTTATTTTTTTTAATAAGACCCTTCCGTAGGGTTAAAAAAAATAAAAATAAAAAAAATGTCCAAAAGTCCAGAATAAAGTCCAAACAAAAAGTCCAAAAATTACAAAAATTATGAAAAATAAAGCCTATTTACAAATTCTAAAAAAATAAAAAATAAAAGCTATATACAAAAAACAATAATAAAAATTAAATCCTAAAAAAAATTATGTCTTTTTTTTTCTTCTCTTTTAGCTTTTAGCTTTAAGCTTTTTGTTCCCAAGTCCTTAGTATTCCACTTCGAACCTGTAAATCAAAGACACAAAAAGAAACGTAAAAAGGAACAATTAATAGTAAAAAAAAAAAAAAACTAAAAACAAATCTATAAACAAGTCCGCGTCGGCGGCGCCATTTTGTTGTAATAATTTTTATGCGGTAAATAAGAGTTCGTTGCTCGGACTTGAAAAGATTTAAAAACAAAATTGTATATACAAAATATGTCACAAGATCAAGAGATACTAGGACTCAGGATTCCACCATTAATCATTCACACAATTCATATATTTATTCCCAAACAATTATAGCTCAAATGATATCGACTCTTATTATTTCCAAGGTAGATTTTTAGAAGATTGATTGTAAATCACTAGCATGACGCATCAAAAGCACTTCGACCAAGCATACATCATCATACGATATAACAACCAATTAAGAAAAATCATAAAACAATTAATAAAAGTGCAAGTAGTCATAAAAGAATTAAATATAATTATCATATGCGTAAAGAACGGCTTCCTCCATCATCCCAGTGTTGGGATTTAGCTACTCATATTAATCATGTTCTCAAAATACATTATTGATGCTCAAAGTATGATTAAAAGAGTTAGAAATTATAATACAGCGATTCTGAGACTCACAGAAGGCGCCAAAGAAAGAACGATAAGACGATACTGCTGTAAACAACGACACATGCAAACTGCTGCTGCCTCTGTTGAAGAACGACGATTTCTGACTGTCTGTTCTTCATCTTCTTCGAGCAGCAGCAGGAAGTTTTCCTGCAGCTTCCTGTTCTTCGTCTTCCAGCCTCTCTGCTGCGTCTCTGTGGTCTCTAAACTTCCCCAAACTTCTTGATCCACTTGCTAAGACTCGAACCAGCCTTTTTATACCCAGCAAAACCCCCAAATCCGAGTTTATCTATGAATATTCTTTTTAGTCTCTTCGGTCAACAGTTGAGAGAAAATCTTTTTTTTAACTTATGTACGCGTCCCTGGTTGTTACAATTATTCTTAGGATTCAGTAAATATCCCATAGAAGATATTCTCTATCCTAACTTTCCCTTATATGCACGTATCTCGCAAAACCAACTCCACATAAGACCCGTGAAAGACAGCCCTTTGTTTTGCTTGGAATCGACGATTCAGCCCAACTGGATCGAGGAAATTGCCCATAAAAGCTCTGTTAAGTCCATTAGAGTCCATCCTAGTTGATATTGGCGATTGAATCTCTCCCAAAATAGCCTAACAATCGAACCCTAAATTCTGTTCTCGTTGGAAACATTTTCCCGCCAAAACGTTAATTTGAAATGTGAAGAATGATGCCCCCTATCCTCTGATGGGGTGCGAATAGCAAGTGGGGCTGAAATAAAATTATTGGGTGGAAATAACCAAAACTTGGGTGCCTTTAGTAATTTTTCTGGGATGTTTTCTGCACTTTTTCGGGGTTCCTCCGGGGTATTTCTGGGGTGTCTCTGGCATACTTCTGGGGAGCTTCTGGTACGTTATCTACGGAGGTTCAAATGCCACATTTTGAGCCAATTTCGCCGCAAAAGCTTATTTCTCCAAAAACACCTACAAAGACATAAAATAACCAAATAAGTACAAAATCGAGCACTAACAATATATACAATTGGGACAAATTAGACACATAAATGTGTCTATCATTGTACCAACTCGATTTTAATGTATTTATTTGAATGTTCCACTTGCTCGACTATTAAAGAATCAGTAGTTTCAAGATACATTGCAAATCAAATCACATGTATTCCAATTTTTGTGGAAGAACTCACAAAAGGTGATGTGAGTCAGAAAATTTGCATATATTGAAGTATGACAACAAGACAACTATCTTTAGTAATCTATTCAATCTAAAGTAAGTGGTTGACATGTGTAGTGAGATTCTCTTGGCCTGTTGAGTTAAAAGATTTTCTCAATTAAGCTAAATGCAGCAAAATAAAAAATGAAAAAAAAAACCCTAATGAGGGTCAGACCATTCGACTAATACGCTTGTTGGCATAGTGAAATATGTATAAAGGGAATAAAAATTACATCATTCTCACGAGACATAAGTTCTCTAAAGCACTTGAGATATATATGGATGAAAAATATAGCACCCCCCTGAAATGTAACATATATTTACTCTAAATTACTTGAGTTGAGTGCCACTTTTGTTACATAATAAGGTCACACCACTTATTAAATCTCTCAAGACTTAATGTCTAACTGCAGTAGAGGTTTATATCCCACTAATTTAAGGAATATACACTAGTTGTTGAACTAATTCCTTATAATGTGACTATGATGATTAGATCATCGAGAGAAGCACTGCTCAAAATTTGTTGCCGAGATGGAACAAAGACTGAAAGTCACATACGCTCTGTATGTACTAAGGGATAATCATACCTCGTTAAATTCCAAAGAAACCCATGCAAGTGGATATCATGTGGAAACTCATAGTGATGAGAATGTAATTGACTGCATCTTTTATAGCCTCTATAATGTATTTGGAAGGAAACATATTTTAGAGAAACTAATGAGTCAATTTAGTGAAATGTAAATCGCTATAATATTTGCGTTAGAGCACTGCTCGATCGAACTCGCAAGCGTTGCTATCACAAGCTTGTTTGTCAAGTTTAGTTGATCAAAACTATATACTTGATTTATAGTCTAATTATAGCTATGTCTCGGATTAGGATAGAATGTGTAGTTGATATTTAGATTTCACAGCGTTCACCAATTGAAGACGAAGATCTACTGAAAAGCTTGGAAGAACTTCATCAACAAAAGGTATGTGGAGACTAAAACTTATCTATCATTAAGAAGTCTATTTTATTCTATCATCTAAAGATACCAAGTCGCATAGCCATATAGACTTTTACATTATACACATTTGATATTTCGAACCGAGTTTATCTCGCTTATATATTTCTCGAAATATGTGTTGGAAGCTTTTGCTTTAGCTATATTCATCGCATTCTTGAAGAGTTTAGCTGAAAATAATTTATTTGTTGTAAATTAAATATTAAGTCAAAAGATGATCATGTGAAAACTACTTTGAACACATCTTATATGATTTGTGTGAGACAGTCATTTGATGTTAGCTTGGGAAGCTTCATATTGATCATTCGATCATTTGAAAAATACTTAAAAGCTAATGGTATGTGTGAGACAGTCATTGTCGTCTTCTAAGGATGTTTGAATGTTGAAATGGGAGTTTAGAACAATTAACTAAGTCTGGATATGCCAAGATATGCATACCTAGTATGCAGACTGTATTGTGGTGATTCAGGTCTGTAACTCTTGTTTGCATACCTACTATGCGAACGGATTTACTTAAGAAGGTCCGGAACTCTTGTTTGCGTACCTAGTATGCAAACGGGTTTACCTGAGTTGGGTCCGGAACGGTTGTTCGCGAACCAGGTTTGCGAACAGCTGGTCAAGGCCAATGTCTAGAGCTGTTGTTCGCGTACTTGGTTGGCGAACACAGTGGTTAATTTCTAAAATCGGTCATGTATGATTCTCATACTCATGAAATAAAACGTTTATTATCTAAGGAATGCAAATTTTGCAAATCGTGGCTTAATGTTCATAAATTGATTCATGTTTAAGTACTTTGTACGATTACGAATCAAACCGATTCCGATTCAATTGGTTCATAAATATTTCTATGAAATGGTGAACAATTGAACAAATCTTTTTGAAAAAAAATTGGATTCATTTGATTATCTTTCATGTTTGATTTATCATCATATTAGATCTACAAGTGTTAGATGAATATGATAAAAGTGTCCATATGGCTAACTTCCGTTAACTATTATTGAGCCAACTCAATATACACGTTTAGGTACGGTAACCCATATCTAAATGAAGGTATATTTCATTTGTGTGTAACAAGCTAAGACCATCTAACGGTAGAGAATGAATGCTTATTTTCTAAGCAGACTTAGCTTGAATCTTGAATTAGGGTTTCATCTAACGATGGACATTGATTGCTTTGTTATTAATCTATCTTAGCTTTGATTGTAAGAAACCCTAATTTGAAGACTATATAAGGGAGAACTCTAGCAACTGGGAAACCTAATCCACACACCTATGTGTGTTACTAGTACGTACTAGAGTAGATTTTCCTTTAACCTAGGTTTTTCCTAAACCATTATAGGTTAACGACTTAAAGACTTCATTGGGATTCTGAAGCCAGATCCAACTATTTTCTCTGTAGTTGCGTATTCTGATCTTACTTGTTCTATCGTATTGAGTTTTATATTCTCTAAGATTTATCTCTGATAGGTAAGATATAAAAAGTAATCACAACATTTATTCATCTCAGACTCTTGTGATTCCGCAATAACTTCTTGTACCACCATATAGTTAAGTTATTGTGATGTGATTGATAATCTAGGTTGTTCTTCGGGAATATTAGACGGGATTATAAATTGGTTCATGTTCACCTTGATTTATCTGAAGATGAAAAAAAACCCAAAAAATAATAGATATATATGTGGGAGACAGATTTATTTATAAGTTTTCGACTTTGGGCCGTAGCAACTCTTAGCTGTGGGTGAAATCAGCTAAAAAAATAAAGTGCGCAGAATCCGACGTGGTTATGGAGGCGTAAGGAATGCGATTATACCTTAATCAGCGTGGGACTTAGTTAGGGATTAACTACATTCCATTCTGAAGTTAATATAGTAGGCCAGTGTCTGTAACGACTTAATACAGTGTGGTGTTCAATTTGGACTAGGTCCTGTGGTTTTTCTGCATTTGAGGTTTCCTCGTTAACAAATTTTTTGGTGTCTGTGTTATTTATTTTCTGCATCATATTTGTTTATATAATTGAAATATCACAGGTTGTGCGTAGTTCAATCAATTGGTAAATCCGACCTTGTTTGTTGGGAATCATAGATGAGATGAGAGAGTTGTTGTTTGTTTAGGGTTGGATTTTGATTTCTGTCTTCTCTTCTTCACTAGAGGCCGGAACAAATCGGATCTACTTTAACAGTAAAAGAGAGAATTATACTACTTATATAGGTTGGAATCTGACCATTCAACTTAGGGTTAAGTCATATCCCTTGATTTCATTTTGGTTTTATCATCTAACGGCTCATTCATGTATTTAACTTCCCCTAACTGCTGACCTTCATATGATGTTGTAAACGGCTGTTATAGGTGCTATAGACTGGGAAGACTTAGTAAGGTAGGACCTTTTCGTAAGGCGTCATACAGTATAGATCTTGGATACTTTGATAAAGCCCAAAGGGCCCAAAATCACTGAGCTAGGAACATCAGGTGTTTAGGGTTTGGTTGTCTCACGGCGCATGCATTTCTCTATACTGGTACATGGTCATTGATGAGTTTGATGCATTATCGGAAGGAGGAGATTGACAAGATTGGAATGGATCCTATGAATATATTATGTTCTCCTAGTAGAAACCACCACTGGAAAAAAAAAAAAAAAGGTTGTAGCCAACGACAAACCAAACTTATTACTGAAGGATTCGTAAGAAGAATGCCGCCATTGGAAAGAATATTGGAAACCATTCAATAAAATAAATTCACCATGGATGCAACAATAATCAAAGGAAGTTGCCGAAGATGACTACCGGATCTAATAAGAACAATGTATAATGGTTGATTTGTCTAACAAAAGTTCTTCTATGGTTGCCGGATGATAATTACATATGGATCATAGGAAATAAAATCTTGGTTTTCTTGTTATTTGTTGAGTTCAGTGGTTAATGTTTCAATTGTAAAAATAAACACTCAAAGAAAGATGTTAGAAGTAAAATTTCTGGAAGGTTAATAAACACTCAAATGGACAGCAAACAGAGGACAGAGTCACGTGTTCAACACGCTGTCCTTAACACAATAGTTGACCGGTACGCCTCAAGAATGAGTAATGCCTATACCCTGTGGTCAAGTTGTATCCAGGATAAAACTTCCCGTTGAAAGTATTGTTAGCACTACAATACTTGCCCACTCATACGAACTCAACAGCAAAGCACGGAAGAAAAGAAAAAGACCACACAGACGGTGAGAGACGAAAAGAAGAGGATAGCAGCTCTTCTGGACACAAATGAAAATGAAAGTTTCGAATTCTTTTTATAGGAAAACAGAGAGAGTGAAATCAATGCACATTAATGTGTGAATTAATACTGCATGCGAAATAATGCTGCAATGATGTCGACATAATTCTGTCATCAACATTCAAAAAACTGTAAGAAAATGTCGACATCCATGCAAATAAATCCGTTAAGAAAAATATTTTTGGTAAGAGAATAAATTCACCCGGGTCACACGCCCCCCATATTTAAGACAGAATTTGTTTTGATTTTCAAAATGATTAGGAAATAAATCAAAAGAAATTTTTCCAAAAAGGAAAGTCTTGGTTGACCAAAGTCCATGGCGCAAGCACGAGCTCGAGCCCTAAGCCCAAGCCCTTAGTGGAAAAAAAAATATTTCGACCCACCCGCTCCACCCACATTGTTTTACTAAATATCCGTAAAGGAATAGCTATACAGTGGAATTCCTTTTTACTTATGCCCAATGTGGGACTAAAGCACCTATTTCATTCACTCATAGAAAATGAGTAAGAGCTCTTAGAGACCCAAAGGTCCGAAGTTCCATTCCCACCAAGACCATAAAATCAAAACATTAAAAACTCATTTCTCCAACAATCCCCCACGTGAATGAAATACCGGTACAAATCAGAAAAAGGAAAGCGAGAAATACCACTTAGGAAAGAGGTGTCCATGAGGTCTTGAACCTTTGCTTAGTGAGAAATTGTCGGAACTACTTGATGGACAGTGAACGTGATGTCTTGAACTGCCATCGTTTGGTGTAATCCGCGATAATAACCACGCGTGATATCTCTCTAGGTGCTGTCAAGTTCGTGCCGTTGTGTCCTTTTTGGCCCTGGACAAATCCCGTTTCTCAGAATGCTCTACAGAATCAGCTCTATTCTCATAGGAAGCGACCCACTTCCACATTCAGATAGGTGAATTCCATCAAGAGTGTTTATTGCTACACCCCACTTCAATCTTAAATTGAAACTATAGAACTCATTAAGACTTAGTTAAAAGTCATCCTTCACATGCAGTCACACTATCACGTCTACACCATAAGGAAGGGGAAGAGAATGAAATTCTCTGATAGTGTTTACCTTGACCCGCCAAAAATTAGTTGTCTCATTCAAAACCTTGATCTTGGGATCTCTAGTCAGCAAGGTTGAGTATCCTTCATGGCAAGTTTATTTAATGAGCCTAAGCCCCATCTCTTTAGATGCATTACTAACTATCTCCTTGGACAAACCTTTCGTCAAAAGGTCCGCGATATTCTCATTGGACTTAACCCAATCAATGTAAATAACGCCTTTCGAGATTAGCTTTTTCAGGGTATCGTGTCTTCTCTTTATATGAATAGACTTCCCATTATAGTAGCTGTTTTTAGCATTAGATATTGCAGATTGATTATCACAATGTATAGATATAGCTGGCACAGGCCTATGCCAGAGAGGAATATCTTCTAAAAATCATCTTAGCCAAGCGACTTCCTCTCCTGCTTTATCTAACACAATAAACTCGGATTCCTTAGTGGATCGAGCTATGCAGGTCTGTTTGGAACTCTTCCAAGAAACATCCCCACCTGCTAGAGTGAAAACATATCCACTCGTAGACTTGGAATCCTCTGAGTCTGATATCCAGTTTGCATCACAAAATCTCTCAAGGACGGAAGGATACCTTTCATAGTTCAAAAAAAATGTCAAAGTGTATTTCAAATACCTCAACACTCTAAAAAGTGCATCACAATGTTCCTGCCCTGGATTACAAGTATACCTACATAACCTACTCACAACATAAGTAATTTCTGGCCTAGTACAGTTCATGAAATACATCAGACTTCCTATAACTCGTGAGTATTCAAGTTGTGATACTCCATTACCCCTATTCCTTTTGAGTTTACAACAAGGATCATACGGAGTATAAGCAGGTTTACAATCAAAATGATTGAATTTTCTAAGCACATATTCAACATAATGAGATTGACTAAGACTATAACCGTTATAATTTATTTTAATTTTCATCCCTAAGATTATATATGCGGGGCCTAAGTCTTTCATGTCAAAGTTCTCATTCAGCATGCTCTTAGTGGAATTAATTACATCCATGTTTGTACGAAGTATAAGCATATCATCAACATACAAGCATACAATCATACAGGTATCATTCACAAGTTTAGTATAGACACACTTGTCAGATTCATTGATTTTAAAACCACTAGAAAACATTACATGATCAAATTTTTCATGCCATTGTTTAGGTACTTGTTTCAATACATACAAAGATTTTTTCAGTTTACAAACTTTGTTTTCAAAATCTTTCACTACAAATCCCTCAGGTTGTTCCATGTAAATTTCTTCATCTAATTCACCATGTAGAAAAGTTATTTTTACATCCATTTGATGTATCTCTAGGTTATGAACCGCAGATATAGCAATTAACATCCTAATGGAAGTAATTCTCGTAACGGGTGAGTAAGTATCAAAGAAATCTACAATTTCCTTTTTTTTGTAGCCTTTAACTACTAACCTAGCCTTGTATTTTTGAGTAGTTCCATATATGTTACGTTTTCTCCTGAAGATCCATTTACATTCTATGGCCTTACACCCTGGAGGTAAATCTACTATCTCCCGTGTATCATTTTCTTTGATGGATTCCATTTCACTAATAGAAGACTATTTCCACCACGGAGATTCATAGTAAGTCATGGATTCTCTATAGGTCTGAGGATTAGACTCTGCTAGTGTTACGAAGTCAGGTCCAAAGGAGGTTTTGGTTCTAGCCCTTTTACTTCTCCTAGGATCAATTTCTACTTCATCTTCCTCTAAAGGTAAAGTCTGACTGGTTGAAAGGACATCTAGGGGATCAACACCTCTCTTACGAGAGTCATATTTTAATGGAATTTTTTTTTCAAAAAACACAGTATCCCTAGACTCCATAATAGTATTCACACCAATTTCAGAAATATCAGAACTCACAACCATAAATCTATATGCTGTTGTATGCTCAGGATACCCTATGAAGACACAATCAACAGTTTTGTGTCCTATCTTGGTTGATTTAGGTTTAGGGATATGAACCTTAGCCAAACACCCCCACACTTTGACGTATGCTAAAGAAGGTTGTCTACCTTTCCACAATTCATATGGAGTTTTATATGATCCTTTAAAAGGTACTCTGTTCAGGATATAACAGGCTGAGAGGACAACTTCCCCCCACAAGTTCAAAGGTAATCCTGAACTAATTAACATGGTATTCATCATCTCCTTAAAGGTACGGTTCTTACGTTAATATACACCATTCGACTGAGGTGAATAAGGAGGGGTAATCTCGTGTATTATGCCATGTTCTACACAGAAATCTCCTATAAGAGTTATGTACTCACTACCACGATCAGACCTGATGGTTTTAATGGTAGTATTCAATTGGTTTTCAAATTCTATTTTTTACCTCTTAAAGGATTCTAAGGAATCATCCTTACCTCTAAGAAAATATATGTGACAATACCTAGTACAATCGTCTATAAAAGTAACAAACCATTTCTTACCACCTCTAGTTTGAACCGATTTCATGTCAACTAGGTCTGAGTGAATTATTTCTAAGGGTTTATAATTTCTATGAACATTTTTGCTAAAAGTTTTCTAGCAAATTTTGGTTCTACGCATATTTCACATTTGTGTTCATTTTCCAAACTAAATTTGGGTATGCAGCCTACATTGGCTAGTTTAAGCATTGACTTATAATTTAATCTAAGCTTACCAGGAAAAACATTCAAACACACACAAAATATTAAAAATGTTCACTTCATCAATTTTCCTTTAAGCTTATATAAACCCTAAGTCATATAACCGATGCTTGAAAAATCATTTCCCTTAGTTACGACAAGTTTTTTACTGATTCATTTAATATCTTAAATCTTTTACCATCTTCAGTAGAACAAGATACAAGATTCTAGCTTGCATACGCCCGGAACATGAACATTCATTCAATGTGAGAATGTTATAGATATGAGCTTCTGCTCGACCTTTCCCTTTTATGAAACCTCTGTCGCAAATGAGTTACTCATATAGAGTTTCTCAACGTCCCTTATTCTCAGATAAGAGGTGAACATGTATTTGTTTTAACAAACATGCTTAGTGGCTCCAGAGTCCACTCCAGTCTCTCACATAGGTTGTCATGCCACTAAACTCGTTCTAGTTTGTTTCAACTAAATTAGCATTAACTTTTTGCTTATTAAGGTTTTATGTTGTCTACACATTAATGCCATTTGACCAGGAAATTTTACAAACATAACAAACACCCTTAATTAAAATAATGCTAGATTTAGGTATATGAAACATACCTTTGTTATGATATCTATGCAAAGTGTTGCATTTGATGTTCTCACATTTACCATATTTGGAAGATTTATTTTCAGCCACATGCGCCTATTAGCCATGTCCCTTGTAGATGGAACCTTTATTCACAAACCACAATTCCAAATCAGAAAATAAACGAATTTTGAAGATATCATCTAGATTTATAAACTTCGTTTGAACCACCATTTCAAAAAAAAACTCGTGGTTACCCCATAAAAACTAATATTGTCAACACCAAATTTCTGTTCGTCGGAATTTTTCAGGAACATTTCTCTGTTTTGTAAAATATCGAAAAAATACTTTTACAACTCCAAAATTTCTGAAATTTTACGTGGGTAACTATAAAGATGTCTACTACATTATTCCAAAAGGGTTTATCAAAATCCTTTCTAGTTTAAGAGATAAACTCGAAACTCTACAAATGACCCAAAAATTCATTTTTTGCTTTTTCACTCCACAAATAACATCCATGATTGTTGGGTGCAATAATTAAACACAAGGAACAATCAAATAAACAAAAATTATTGATACTTATCTCCTTTATAATGAAAGTGATCGGTTTGACAAAACCGATGAGCTCCCCAAAAACAATTTCTGACCCATCAACATCGTTCTTACATATTGTTACAGATAGAAAAGACTATTGTGTTAAGATTGTTGCAACTGTAACAATAAACACTCAAAGAAAGATGTTAGAAGTAAAATTTCTGGAAGGTAAATAAACAGTCATATGGACAGCAAACAGAGGACAGAGTCACGTGTTCAACACGCTGTCCTTAACACAATAGTTGACTGGTACGCCTCAAGAATGAGTGATGCCTATACTCGTGGTCAAGTTGTATCCAGGATAAAACTGTCCGTTGCAAGTATTGTTAGCACTACAATACTTTCCCACTCATACGAACTCAACAGCAAAGCACGGAAGAAAAGAAAAAGACCACACAGAGGGAGAGAGACGAAAAGAAGAGGATAGTAGCTCTTCTGGACACAAATGAAAATGAAAGTTTCGAATTCTTTTTATAAGCAAACAGAGAGGGTGAAATCAATGCACATTAATGTGCGAATCAATACTGCATGCGAGATAATGCTTCCATGATGTCGACATAATTCTGTCATCAATATTCAAAAAACGGTAAGAAAATGTCGACATCCATGCAAATAAATCCGTTAAGAAAATTTTTTTTTTGTAAGAGAATAAATTCACCTGGGTCACACACACCCCATGTTTAAGACAAATGTTTTTTTGATTTTCAAAATGATTAGGAAAATAAATTTTTCCAAAAAGGAAAGTCTTGGTTGACCAAAGTTCATGGCGCAAGCACGATCTCGAGCCCTAAGCCCAAGCCCTTAGTGGAAACAAAAATATTTCGACCCACCCTCTCCACCCACATTGTTTTACTTACTATCCGTAAAGGAATAGCTATATAGTGGAACTCCTTTTTAGTTATGCCCAATATGGGACTAAAGGACCTATTTCATTTACTCATAGAAAATGAGTAAGAGCTCTTAGAGACCCAAAGGTCCTAAGTTCCATCCCACCAAGACCACAAAATCAAAACATTAAAAACTCATTTTCTCCAACACTTAATCTATCTGCTTAACAGAAAAATATAAATACAATTTATATCTCTAATATTGGCTCCAAAGGCACGTCTGTGTGGGTTCTGGACTCGTTGCCTGCTGACTACTGTTTTTGGTTTTGGCGCATGCATATCTCTAATCTACCATGAGCTAATTCGCCTAAGAGATTGTTCTTCTATGGCTGCAAGATGATAGTTACATATGGATGGTTTGAAAGATAAATAAGACGGAGATATCTTGGTTTTCTTGTTATTGGTTGAGTTTAGTATTTATCTTTGAGCTTAATTGGTTGAGCACTTGGGCTTATACTTTACTAAATATCAACTGAAATAAAATTCTGAGCACAGGGCGGTAAATATCAAAATCCAACCGAACGAAATATTGGGTGTGGTGGTTAGATCCCCGCTTTTGTAATTTGTATTATTGAATCTATATTAACTCCGGAGATGAAATGTTGGGAATCAAATCATACATGCTTTGACATAACCATACATACACTTTGGTTGCGACATTAATTTCGTTTTGAAATGAATCATACGTATATCACTTTATTTGAGGGAACGAAAAAACGGGAAAAATATTGACAAAATGCGAAGTAACACCATATTCTCTCAATAAGTGTTTTCTAAAGTACTAAATACACCCCCTCCCCAATTATGATTTTAAGTAAGAGAGCATATCACTCATTTTACAAAGTCTTCAGTAAAATAGTAACAAGACCATCCTGAGATGCAAATGGAAAACAATCCATATTACAAAGAAAACAATGTGATATTTAGACAAATATCCATGCAAAAATACGGACCATTAAAGTGACTTATGGCTCTGGTGGATGTTTTGACATTTTGGACTAATTATAGTTCCCAAGAAATTTTGCGTTTGGAAAACTACTAACATATATTATACAAATAAGGGATAACCACCACTTATAAATGCTATCTAGTGTACATCAAAAGGACTTGATAAATATTGCATATTTAATAGGATCAATGTAGAGCACATTATACCCAATGGCCTTGCACAGACTATATAATCTAATGTTACAGATAATGTCTAAGGCATAGGTTATGTATACCAACCTACCTTTTATTGCTTTGGGGATATGCAATATTAACGCTGAAAAAGCGGGGGTCTAGCAACCACACCCAATATTTCATTTAGCAATCTGTATGGACTAACTCCAGTATACTTTAAAGAGAATCAACTAGACAGTCAGACTCAATCTTAAGAAAAGTATATCAAAATTTTATATCTCAATTTCTCAATTCAATCTCCAGTCAAACAAATAGGAATTTGCGAGCCCGATTGAATATAAAAAATAACTTGGACGGTATCAAAAACCAATATCCAAGTGTCAATAAATTTAATCAACAACCAAAGGTTGGATTGACAATTGATTGAACTTACACAACCTGTGATATTTCAATTATATAGAAAATATAATGCGGAAAAGAAGTAACACAAACACCAGAAAAAATTTTAACGAGGAAACCGCAAATGAAGAAAACCCCGGGACCTAGTCCAGATTTGAACACCACATTGTATTGAGCCGCTACAGATACTAGCCTACTCCAAGTTAACTTCGGACTGGAATGTAGTTGAGCCCTAACCAATCTCATACTGATCAAGATAGAGTCGCGTTCCTTACGCCTCTAGAACCATGACGGATTATGCGCACTTGATTCCCTTAGCTGATCTCATCCACAACTAAGAGTTTCTACGACCAAAAGTGGAAGACTTGATAAACCAATCTGTCTCACACATAAAAATCTATTGAATAGATATATCTGTCTCTGACAGATATACCTATGAGTTTTGTTCCGCCTTTTGATAAATCAAGGTGAACAGGAACCAATTGATATATCATACTTATATTCCCGTAGAATAGCCAAGAAATATCAATCACTTCACAATAATCTTAATCGTATGGTAGCGAAACAAGATATTGTGGAATCAAAAACGATGAAACCAAGATGTTTGTGACTACTTTTTATCTTGCCTATCGGAGATTAAATCTCAAGAAAATATTAGAGAAGATAATACTCAATCACGATAGAAAACAGCAAGATCAGAACACGCAACTACAGAGAAATAGTTGGGTCTGGCTTCACAATCCCAATGAAGTCTTTAAGTCGTTAACCTACCGGGTTATGGAAAAACCTAAGGTTAAAGGAGAATCGACTCTCGTCGCAACTAGTATCACACAGGAGGTGTGGGGATTAGGTTTCCCAGTTGATAGAGTTCTCCCTTATATATTCTTCAAATCAGGGTTTGCAATCAATGTTACCTTGGTAACAAAGTGATAGACGCATTTATGTGTCTATTTTGTTCTCAATATTCTGTATTGTTAGACTCGATTAAGTACTTATTGTGTTATTTTGTGTTTTTGTAGATGTTTTTAGAGAAATAAGCCTTTGCGGCGAAATGAGCTCAAAAAAGTGATGATTTACACCCCGGAGAAAAGTACTAAAGGCACCCCAGAAATGCACCGGAAGCGTCCCAGAAATGTACCGGAGGAACCCAGAAAAATTACTATTTCCACCCCAAAATTACTATTTCCACCCCAATTGCTAAAGGGACACCCGTACAGGATTAGGGGGAGGACACTTTTCTTCTCATAATTCAAATTTCATTTTTGGCGGGAAAATATATTCTCTCTCTGGCAGATTTTCAATCAACAAAATGAAGGTGTTGTGGTGCGATTCAATGGCTAAAAATTGGTAGGAAGATGTGATATAGCTTAAGGAATACAGTATGTGTGTCAGAATCGATCGAATTTGGCTAGAATCGGCTAAACAAGTCATCATCAGAGAACATGGCAGTCACGGGTTTGAGAGGATTTTTGAGGGATTCGGACGTGTTATGATGATGCATGGAGGACTCTAGCACACTTTTGGACCGTGTAGAAGCTAAATAAGGGAGTATCAGAGGCTGTTTACGCGTGCAGAATCATTTCAGGGAAGAAAATATTCGGAAAATATTTTCTTTAAACACCGAGTAATGAAGATTATATGGAGTAATTGAGGGAGATTCAACGAGCTGTAGGTGTATAAATATGTTCCCTGGGAGTACTAGAGAGGCTGTCGAGAGTTGGGAGAAGAGAGGAGAGCCACAGACGCAGAAATCAAGAGTTGATCAAACTCTGCTGCTGCTGCTGCTGCTGATGAAGAACACCAAGAACACGAAGAACGGACTCGCAGAAGCAGTCGTTTATCAACAGTGAATGACTCACGTCCGTGGGTCGTAGGTGTGGGTCGTAGCGTTTCAGCGACAACAGCACCTCAGCTTTGTCGTTCCTTTTGGACGCCTTATGTGGGTCGCAGAATTCTGTTTTAGAACATTTACTTATCTTTCTCTTTATTGTAAACATCAATTGAGCTTAATAAAATATTTTGAGAGGTTTTCCAACATGATGAGTTAATTCCCTCGTAACCAAGGCAATGGAGGAAGCTATTCACGCAACATAAATGGGTAACTATTTCATTTAATTATATAATTCACCTAATCGCTGCTTTTGCAGAGTTTTAAATTGTTTGAATGATTGTCTTAATTATTTGTTATTCAGTTTGATAGGTTATGCTTGGTTTAATCTCTTGATAATCTATGCTTAAGGTTTACAAATAATGTTTGAGAATTTGTATGATTGATAGTGAATTAAAGATAAAAGAGGACTTAAGAATTGAATAGAGTTTTGAAATATTTATCATTCAATCTTGCGTAGTAGTGGAATCTAGTGTCTTGGTTACCTCTCGCCCAAAATTGTTAATATTTTGTATATATATTTTTATAAGTCTAAAAAAATCCTTTACCTTCACAAGTCTTAGAGTTCGAACCTTTATTACTACAACCCACGAAAAAATCTTATAATCAAAATGGCGCCGCCGACGCGGACCTGTGCTTAGGTAGAATTTTTTTTTTTTTTAGGTTTTTATTTTTTTTTTTTCCTTTTTACTGGTTTTTTTGTCTTTGATTTGCAGGTTCGAAGTGGAGTACTAAGGACCTGGGAAGGAAAAGCTTAAAGCGGAAGGAGCGAAAGAGGAATTTTCTTTTTTTGTTTTATATATAGAAAAGAGAGAAAAAAAAAAAAGAGAGAGATTTTTTTTATATTTTTTTTTTTTAGGTTATTTTTCTTTTTCTTTTGAACTTTACTTTATTTGGACTTTGGACTGGACTCTTGGACTTTATTATTAACTTTTTTTTAAACCCTACGGAAGGGTAGTTAAATACAAACTGTGTGCAGGGAAGGACGGTGATTACAATATCACCTCGGCCCCTCGGGTTCGCACACGGCATAGGAGTCGTGGCCCGAGTCGACGACAACGGTTCATCGCCCGTCTGGTACGGGAGGTAAGTCCAATCGAAACACCCGCGAATCTCCTGCAAGCGGGTTACTGTCTGCCTTAAGGTGATAATTGTTTGAGGACGAACCGGACTGTCTTTATTTTCCTAGTAAAGGGCAAGGCCTGGCCTAAACAAGATAAGGGTTCGGATTTCATCACCGTTCTCTTCTTGCCCGCCTTAGGAAAACGAAACCGAACGCGAACCTAAGCTTTAAAATTTGGAATAGAACGAGACCGATAGGGTAACGAGCTTAATAGGAAACTCGTTCGAAAAATATTGGTTGCTCTTTAAGCACACTCCAAAGTTCATGACGGTTTCTGTGAGTTGAATGCGTGACTGCGCCGCCTTGTGATAGCGGTGAGGCCTTGGGTATCAAAGCTCCACTGAGCTTCCCTCGCCTCAATTCAACTTACTTTGACTCGGATTGATTCCAGAGGGGTTTGCTCAAATTGCAACGAATTCCCTTTCGAAAGATAGAAGCTGGTCTAGAAACAATCTAAGTGGAGCCATCATGCTTTTTGTTTGCTAGAAATCTTTAGGTTTGTTTTGGTGGAGTCGAGTCGGCCTTGTTTTGATTGTGTAGAATTCCCCTGCAATTAAGAATGTCGAGCTGGTATGATAGAAGCCAATACAATGAATATCGACCCGAATTTGAATATGGACATCATCAGTTTTATTACCATGGTGGGAATAGTGGTTGGGAACGCCAAACTCTTCAAGGTTATGGTTCATACCATGGTGAGCCCAATCACTATCCTCACAACCATCAGTCATACGAGAAAAATTCTGATAATTCCTCTTTACTTGAGTCGACACGTAAGTTAGCTGAGACAACACGTAAGTTCGCTGAAATGAATAACTTAGTTATGGACGAAAATAATGCAATGAGTGAACTTTCTTTACCTGGTTTCCTAGATTACGTCAGGAATTCATGTGAGTCGGCCCAAAAGCTTTTGTTAGAGACCCAGAATAGAACTTCTCTAAAAGATCTAAATTTCCAAAATAGTGTTTCCAATTTTACCCTTGATGTCAATAGTGAATATCTGCCTAATTTAGAGGACGAGGTTAGAATAAAAGACACTACTTATTTAGATAAGGTTCAATCATTTTCGTACTATGATGATGAGGATAGCAGTGATGAAGAATCTGAAATTTGTAGGCATAGTGATCAGGAGTCTAGTAATCCAATTGAGTTGTATAGTGATTATATTATTTCTAGTTCAAATCCAAATAATTTTTATGATTATTCACCTATTCAAAAGGACGAGGATTTGATTAGGGATACCACCGTTTTACGACGTAGTATTTCCTGTTTACGAAGCCGATAGTGGTTTAGAGGAACGGGTTCATTTCGAAAATACTGTTTTAGGGTCTAGCGACTTAGAAACAATAGTCTTGGAAGAAAATAGACCCGTAGAGATGAGTAAAGATGCACTACCTGAAATAACTTAGAAGAATCTCTTGAATATTTTAAGGACTCTGAAGATACGGAAATTCAAGAAATAATTAGAGGTCTATCTAGAGACACTGAAAACTCTAAGTTTGGGGGTGATTATCACTTCCCTAGTGCCTTACCTTTAACTCTCAGAAAGTTCCTACACTTAGGACTTGATATCTGTGCCTCGACCATTTTACAAGATTACCTTCATACTCGTTTTCCCGAGCCTAATGATGTCCAAAGGAGTTCAGTCGTTAGAAACCCATCCTCTGGTTGATGTGGTTTTCCCAGGCTATGATCCCCAGATTGACTTTGTTTTCCCACCAAATAGTTTTCTTCCAACTGTGGATTTCAAATGAGTCGAATATTAAGTTGAGACTAAGCCTAAGTACTTTAGGTTAGAATCGACACATTTTCCTAAGAATGACCACTACTCTCACTGTGGTCAACTATGTAAGTCAATCTGATTGACTTAGATGATCCGCAATTATTTAGGTTATTACTTCGTGATTCTAAGTTCGTATTTGAGTTTTTCACAGACTCTAAGACCTAGTATTCGGATCCCTATGAAGAAACACAGCCAATGAAAATATCTATTTAGACCCTTTCATAGAACCTGAACCTGAACCGCAATTAGCGATAGTTTTCAGGAAACTAGGTAAGGGCATGCTATTCTTGTCCTTTCTTGGTTCATTGTTTCCTTTGGTCAGCTCTTTTGGTTTTGAAGACCCACAGTTATTTCGACTGTTACTTTATGGTTCGAGTTGACTAATCCTTTCCTAAGTCTGGCTGAAGACTTTAAACTTAGCACTTCTTGGGAGGTAACCCAATCTCTTGCACACGGTAATATCCTTCCTTACTCTTTTGCTTCAAGTAACAGTTTCTCTCTTGTTCATGCTTTTAGTTTCATCTTTAGAACATTGAGGACAATGTTAGATTTAAGTTTGGGGGTATGGGAGAAACTTTTTAGTTGCAAAAATAAACTCCAGAGCCTAGAATTTACGCCTATTAAGGATAGCACTAACCAATCTAAGTGGATGGAAACATTTTTGTTTTAGGAGTTGAGGAACCAATCTGACTAGATGGAAACATCTATAGAGTCTATTCATAAAAGCACAGAGCTCAGGTGTTAGAAATAACATGATAGTTTCGCCATATCTTGTCGAGTCCTTTTCACTTTCTATTTTTAGTTTTCTTTTGTTTCAAGTGATTTGGTGGGGCACACGATTCAAGTTGTTACCTTTGCTAGGGTGAAATAGAGTGACTGAGTTACCTTTTCCAAAAAAAAAAAAAAAAAAAAAAAGACCGGACCAGTTAGACCAATCGGAATAAGTATTAACACTTGGATAGCAATATGTGTGTGTTCTCCCTGTTTCCGTCGCCTAAGCAAGCGTGGAATGCAGGACCCGTGGGAACTATCGTGTAATCTGCTGACAAGAAGCATGCGCTTGGATCAAAAGATTATTCATGCCGTTAAGTTAAAAAAAAAAAAAAAATGGTTATTGTTATGTGTAGTCAACTGCTGGTTCCCTTGTATTTGCCAGTTTGTTGATCTAGATTTAAGTTATTGACCACTGGTTCCCTTGTATATGCCAGTGTGTTAATATTAGTCAGACCGGTATCTCAGTCATTTAGGTTAGGTTCATCTTGGCAGAGGCCTTCAGACAGATATGGGAAACACCGTTCACTTTTCAACCATCTACATTTTTCTTTTTCCATCTTCTTAATCTTTTCATGTGATTAGTCTGACTCCGAGTATGATGTCCATCGTGAAACTATCTTAGTAGAGCTCTGTCACTTATATGAATTTTAGTATGCTTGAGTGCAAACTCGTGTACACCAATTGGAATTTCGCATCAGGGTTCTTCCTCTTAAGTCAATTTGTATGCCAACCAAGGAGGTTCTTTTTTGTGCTTTGGTCTGCGTAGATAGCTAGGGTCTGGAGTATTGGTTTTTGTGGGTACACCTCTGATAAACCCACCCGAGATTAACTCGGTCACTTTTCAAGAATAAATTTTGCTCGAGGACTAGCAAATAATAAGTTTGGGGGTATTTGATAGACGCATTTATGTGTCTATTTTGTTCTCAATATTCTGTATTGTTAGACTCGATTAGTACTTATTGTGTTTTTTGTAGATGTTTTTAGTTTGTTTTTGGTGTTTTTGTAGATGTTTAGAGAAATAAGCCTTTGCGGCGAAATGAGCTCAAAAAAGTGATGATTTACACCCCGGAGAAAAGTACTAAAGGCACCCCAGAAATGCACCGGAAGCGTCCCAGAAATGTACCGGAGGAACCCAGAAAAATTACTATTTCCACCCCAAAATTACTATTTCCACCCCAATTGCTAAAGGGACACCCGTACAGGATTAGGGGGAGGACACTTTTCTTCTCATAATTCAAATTTCATTTTTGGCGGGAAAATATATTCTCTCTCTGGCAGATTTTAAATCAACAAAATGAAGGTGTTGTGGTGCGATTCAATGGCTAAAAATTGGTAGGAAGATGTGATATAGCTTAAGAGATACAGTATGGGTGTCAGAATCGATCTAATTTGGCTAGAATCGGCTAAACAAGTCATCATCAGAGAACATGGCAGTCACGGGTTTGAGAGGATTTTTTGAGGGATTCGGACGTGTTATGATGATGCATGGAGGACTCTAGCACACTTTTGGACCGTGTAGAAGCTAAATAAGGGAGTATCAGAGGCTGTTTACGCGTGGAGAATCATTTCAGGGAAGAAAATATTCGGAAAATATTTTCTTTAAACACCGAGTAATGAAGATTATATGGAGTAATTGAGGGAGATTCAACGAGCTGTAGGTGTATAAATATGTTCCCTGGGAGTACTAGAGAGGCTGTCGAGAGTTGGGAGAAGAGAGGAGAGCCACAGACGCAGAAATCAAGAGTTGATCAAACTCTGCTGCTGCTGCTGCTGCTGATGAAGAACACCAAGAACACGAAGAACGGACTCGCAGAAGCAGTCGTTTATCAACAGTGAATGACTCACGTCCGTGGGTCGTAGGTGTGGGTCGTAGCGTTTCAGCGACAACAGCACCTCAGCTTTGTCGTTCCTTTTGGACGCCTTATGTGGGTCGCAGAATTCTGTTTTAGAACATTTACTTATCTTTCTCTTTATTGTAAACATCAATTGAGCTTAATAAAATATTTTGAGAGGTTTTCCAACATGATGAGTTAATTCCCTCGTAACCAAGGCAATGGAGGAAGCTATTCACGCAACATAAATGGGTAACTATTTCATTTAATTATATAATTCACCTAATCGCTGCTTTTGCAGAGTTTTAAATTGTTTGAATGATTGTCTTAATTATTTGTTATTCAGTTTGATAGGTTATGCTTGGTTTAATCTCTTGATAATCTATGCTTAAGGTTTACAAATAATGTTTGAGAATTTGTATGATTGATAGTGAATTAAAGATAAAAGAGGACTTAAGAATTGAATAGAGTTTTGAAATATTTATCATTCAATCTTGCGTAGTAGTGGAATCTAGTGTCTTGGTTACCTCTCGCCCAAAATTGTTAATATTTTGTATATATATTTTTATAAGTCTAAAAAAATCCTTTACCTTCACAAGTCTTAGAGTTCGAACCTTTATTACTACAACCCACGAAAAAATCTATAATCACAAAGCATTCAGTATTCACCATTAGATGAAAACCTGATTAGACTCAAGATAATATCTTTCAACCGTTAGATTGAACTTAGCTTGTTACACACAAATGAAAAGTGAATTCATTCAGATATGATTAACCGTACCTAAACGTGTACACCTAGTTGGATCAACAATAGTTAACCGAAGTTAGCCATATGAACACTTTCATATCAACCATATTCATCTTAACCATAACTAGTTCAAATGACTCAAATGAAACTAATTATAGAGTTGTTCAATTGTTTGTATTCTCATAGAAGTATACAAGGCACAATTGAAGCAAAGTCAATTTTGATTCACTCGAATCAATTCACGAACATTATAGCCACGGTTTGCAAAATATTGTATTCCTTATTATATATAAATTTATTAGTTCATGAACAAACCGATTTAGAAAAATAACCTACTCAAGTATGCGAATGGGTGCGCATACCTAAGTGGTCGGACTAAGTTTGGGCTCGCCAGCATGCGAACGGGTACGAATACCTTCCAAAACTCAGTTGAATTTCTGGAACTTTAAGTTAACGCCAGTACGCGTACTGGTATGCATACTAAGTTCCCCGGACTTTCATTAACCAACCATTATGCATACGGGTATGCATACTATGGTTCCTGGACTTGGAATATCATGCAACAGTTAGCATACAAGTACCCGTACTGTGTTATATCCAATCATGGTTAATTGTTCTAAACTCCCATTTCAATTATTGAAATATTCTTAGAAGACTACAATAGTTGTCTCACACAAACTATAAGCTTCAAAGCAATTTTCAAGTGATCGAATGATCAATATGAAACATTCCGAGTCTACAACAAATGACTGTCTCACACAAATCATGTAAGATGTTACAAGGCGATTTTCACATGATCATCTTTTGACTTTCGTCAAGAATATATGATGAACTTGGTTAAAGAGAAATCTTACTAACACATATTTCGAGATATATAAACGAGTTAAACTCAGCTCGAAATATCAAATGTGTATAATCGAAGTTTATATAGCTATACGACTTTTGTCTCAAATAGGAGATAAAGTAGGTAGACTTTTGAGAGATAGATGAGTTCAAGTCTCCACATACCTTTTGTTGATGAAGTTCCACAAGCTCTTCTTAGTAGTTCTTCGTCTTCAATCGATGAACGCCATGAAGTCTAAAGCTCAACTACACTTTCTATCCTAATCCGAGACTTAGATATAAGTAGACTAGAAATCAAGACTTATAGTTTTGGCAACTAAACTTGACAAAAAAGATTGAAATAACAACGCTTGCGAGTTCGACCGAGCTGTTATCTAACAAACGCATCTTTACTTAATTCTTTTTAGAACCCAATATTAGTCAACCTTTTCTGCATACCAGTTAGTAACTGGATATAAGCCTGACATTCATGTTCTTACATATTTTTGGTTGCACTATATATGTTCAATTATGAGTCCACATCGTACTATGATGGGTCATAAAACGATTAAGTAGTTATGTTGGATATTTACTCCTAAAAATTATCCGTGTTTTCAAACTTTTGGAAGGAGATCTATTACCGCTAGATTTGCGGGTTGTCATTTTAATGAGACGGTATTTTCATCATTAGGGGGAGATAAGAAAAGGTATTTTCTATGGGAGCGACATGAATTGTCGTGGTGTGTTCCCACTGTGTCTCATATTGATTTTTGTACTCCACAAAAGTAAACGTTAAGTGACAAAGAATAATTGATTTCAGAAAGTGCATTGATGTCGGCAACATGATAAGATCACAAATACCAGATGCAAATGTGCCTACAAGGTTATAAATCCTCAGTATGGGGTGCACCATAGACTAAGGTATTGCAAATACACTTGGTGGAAGTGTAGTTAAGGTCGTGGCTCCATAAAGGAAGATGGATATACCACAAGGTTCGATCAATGTTCAACTAAAAGTAAATTAGAAGATCAAGGCACAACCTAATTTGTATCATTAATGAAATCATCTCATCTTATTGTCTCTGAATATGTCCATGAATCAATACTGGAGGACACTCTGAAGTTTAATGATTCCAGAGAACAATGAAATCCTAAAGGATTATGAGAACACAGACGAGTCAATGGAATGGTTGTGCAAGCATATTAATGATTATTTTTATATATAGTTGCTCAAGAAAACAGAGCACGATGAGATCGAACCATGCTTATTATATTTTAATGTCAACAATCCAGGTACAACTTGGTTCTTTGACAAATATACAGGTATTTGTTGTGGTGGTGCTAACCAACTAAGTGTAAATCTATGGGACACACATGAATATTTTTTATAAAGCACAATGGGAAGAATGAAGTCTCAAAGTATCTAGGCTCGTCTTGTGGCGCGAGGTTTCTCACAAAGCCCTGGAATTGTCCTCATGTAATGAACGTTATAGCGTTCCGCTACTTAACTAGATTGGTAATTTCAAAAGGAATTGAAATGCAGCATATTTATGTGGGTGTAACGTATCTATGAAAGAATCAAGAGATAAAATATATTTACAAAAGGGCTTGATAAACTTTTGTTATCCAAATCAAGTGACTTTAGACCACAAAGTGTATTTACAATTAGATCGGACATTCACTTACGGATTGAAGCAACCGTGTGAATGTGGTATAACCGTCTAAGTGACTATTTGATTTGGAGAGGATAGACAATTAAGGTAATTCTCCTTACGTTTTCACAAGCAAGTTGCTGATTTGGAATTGTAGCTACATATGTCTATGTTATAGACATGATAGGTTCTCTTGATGTAATAAGAGATCCTACAAGCTACTCTAAATCCAAATTTGAGATGAGAAATATGTGGAAAGCTCGACCGAAAATTGAGCTCACGGTATATTATTCCACCAGTTTGCATAGGTGTAAAGTTGTCAGGCAAATTAACAAGGACATGCATCCTGTTAGAACTCCCATGGTTAGTCGAGGTTCAAATGTAAGTAAATGACCAATTCGTCTAAAGAAGATTGTTAGATCACTGCTCGGTCGAACTCGCAAGCGTTGATATCTGAAGCTTGCTTGTCAATGTTAGTGATGAAAACTGTAAGTCTTGATTTCTAGTCTACTTATAGTGATGTCTCGGACTAGGATAGATTGTGTAGTTGAGCATTAGACTTCACGGCGTTCATCAGTTGAAGACGAAGAACTACTAAGGCGATCTTGTGGAACTTCATCAACAAAAGGTATGTGGAGACTAAAACTCATCTATCACTCGGAAAGTCTATTTCTACTCTATCTCATATATTGAGACATAAGTCGTTGGCCGATTGTCAGCCGACGCGAAAATATTTTAAGTTCTTTCACTTCACAATTATAAATAAGAGTATAGTTATAAGAACAGATTCGTTCCACAGGGAGATATGGGTTGTCAAATTGTTTTGATTACTTATAGAAACTTGGGGGTTTTGTTTGTGATTATAACTAAATAAAAATAAAGCAAATAGAATAAGACGAATATTAGAGATAAATATTAATGGTTAGAGTTTTCATCTTCCATCTTCCAACATGTTATCAACTGAATCAATCTCAACATTCATTTTCTATCGATAT
Source organism: Papaver somniferum (assembly GCF_003573695.1). Lineage (NCBI taxonomy): Eukaryota > Viridiplantae > Streptophyta > Magnoliopsida > Ranunculales > Papaveraceae > Papaver > Papaver somniferum. The sequence continues at coordinate 158,231,749 of NC_039365.1, read as the reverse complement.
CAATAACCCTAGAGCGTCCTATCGCAGGCTTACTCCGGCAAAACTCTTATTATCATCAAAGGCGCAAGAGCCACTCTTTGAATCCTTTCCACCAGATAACTTGGCGCAAGAGCCACTCAAGTTTAACCCAATGAAAGCACTAATATTTATGAGTTGAGGTTATTCTAAGCAATACGGCGCAAGAGAAACACGGATTTAACCTAGGTTACGCTTCTACATATAATTGTGTGGCAACATCTCGTCGTTAACAACTATATTATGCTACTTCTAACAAGGATTATTCGACAATTCCGTATCTCAAACCCTAGTTTAGCAATAGATATGAAAGCATGCTCATTTAATTTGCAACTTAAACAAATTAGCAATCAATCATACATGGAATTATAAACGGTATAACATAAACGATACTAACAAATTATGAATGAATAAGAATAAATACTTCAATTGAATAACATGTTTTCCAACTTAGGACTACATCTCTAACCAATAAAAATGGTTTAGTTACTCATGGATTTGTCAAAATCCATGAAAAATATAAAAGAGAATAGGTAAAACAAACCCTAAAATCGTGATTGTGAATCGCAACTCCAAGCCCTAGCTCTCGTTCTTCTCCTGTGTAAAAACGAATGATAAAAGATCACTATCAAAATCTCTCTTTAATAGGGTTCCAAGTTTTGAAGCGCATGTGCATCCAATCCCGGTCGAATATAGCTCGCCACTTGCCAAAAACGCACCAAAATAAGCTCACTTTCAATAACTGCCGTGCAAAGAAACTTTGCCCCAGCTAATGGGCCCACGAACAAGCTGTTAAGGTCCTGCCCGTGACTGTTCCTGGCTTGCACTGTATAACTGTCAGATACAGAGAACCGATAGCAGACCCTTTAGTCTCCGCGGACAGATACCCCACAGTGAGAAATAATTTCCCCTGGATTTTTATATTATTCTCGTCAGAATCACGGATAGTAGTATCTCCGTGAAATTTCAAAGTCCCGGGATTTTGTGTTTCTTGCCATTCTATTCACCGACATCTCTCCCTCCGTGAGTTTTAAAACTCCCTGGAAAGCTCTGCTCTCGGTTTGTAAACTCTTCTGCCATCTTCGATAACAGCAACACCATTACGAGCTTCTCTTCTTCACTGCCGAGATCCAACTCCATACTCGTCAGTCCGTATCAACCATTAACATCATCTCCTCTTTCTCGAGCTCATCACAGCTAACTCATCTCCGAAACAGCACACTTCTCTACCAAACTCCATCACTAACATCCAGAAAAGTCATCTTCTATATTTCACAGTCGAAACCCATTGGCAGCCAACTCCATTTTGATCACGGACAATAACCATTCTCCGTCTTGTCACTGCCATTACAAACCCAAACTATCACTGAGAAATATCATGATCACAGGGATCATGGCAATTACCGGATAAAGCAGCATCCACCTCTCCATCATCGTGATCATCCTGCAGCAAGTCAGCAACCTCCTTTCTTCATCTCTGTTTTGTAGCTCTAGCACATTGCTTCGACTGAAATCTCCTACTGCCAATAATGGCAACAACTCCATCACCGGAAACTGCAGCAGCAACTCAGCACAGGGTCACTGTCATATTCCATCTCGAGCCAACACCATCAGTTCAGCACCACCACTCAGTCATTTCCATCGAGCTTATTCACCTGAGCTTATTCATCAGTCGAACCTGTTATCAAACCACGGCAGCATATTAAACTCCATTCTCGGCAGAAAGCCCATCTTCTTCTCGACGGCGTCATTACAGGTTCTAAACCGAGAATCTCCATCATCACCAGACCAACAACCATCTCTACAGACAAACTCTTCTTCATTCTCAGTCATATCTTGTGAACTTCATCTTCATCACTGCCCTTAATGGCAGCAGTCAATCACCATTTATGTTCTCGGAAAACCCTCATCACTAGCACGTACAACTTCATCTTCCCCTCATCACTAGCACGTACACCTTCATCTTCCCCTGATTTCTTATCTCAAGCTCGAGCACCAAAGAATCGAGACATAACCAACACAACTCAACTCCATTCGAAACCCCATTCTCTGTATCAAACCGTAGAACACGATTCAGCCCCCATGCAAATTACGTGCAGTGTTAACACACTCGGCTTCCCCTGAACAATTCTTCCGGTGCCTTTATCCTCATTCCACTGTCAGTCCCAGAAGACTGACAGTTCTGTTAACTTATACGGTTGGCTACCCCGAGTGAAAACATGGGTGCCCATTTAAATTCTGTGCTTCGACATCTTACGGCATTTTGACTCGCTTCAACTGCTCGTAACTTTTTCATACGAGGTCGGATGACCTCATTCTTTCGTCGTTGCCTTTGTCTTTTCGTCCTCTTCAAGGTGATTCAAAGAAATCCCGGATTTGAACGATTTCCTCTTCCTTTTGGTTAAGATAGCCTGAAATACCTAAGAAACTCAAAAACAAACCAAATCAAAGCATAATGATACAAAACTATCAAGAAAGCAAAGCATCGGAGTACCTAAATAGTGCAAATAATGCACCTATCAAATTCCCCCACACTTGCCTTTTGATAGTCCTCGAGCAAACTACAAAAATAAAATAAAGTACAACAACTCCCTATCACCGAGGGCACGGTTGCATTTAGCATATGCAACAAGCCTTTAAACCCCTTAGTGTCCCTAGTGGACGAGTTATAGTCTCGTGAGGGCTTACGAGAGATATACCCACAAAACCTACTCCAACTTCAAGGAGTTCCAGGGTCCCAAGCATCCAAAGATCTATGAGGACATAGAGTTTCTGCATGCTAGTAAGAAGTTAGAAATACCAAAGAACATATTCATTCTTAAATCTTGAGTTAGAAATAACCACACTATAATGAGAGAATGCGTGTTTGAGAGCGATCAATAAGCATTTCGCCTTGACTTCTGCCTCACTTAAAAGGATTTTATGATAATTGCACTCAATAAGACCGATTTTTTATGGGTCTCACATGTTTGTAGGTATGAATGAAGAAAGAATCCTACACACGTTGAGTGGTGGGAAGGAAACCTTCCGAATTATTTCTGGAGACTCCACAAAATCGTGGAAAACAAGAATATTTCTGATGATCTCTAAGAAAGGAAATCAACCATTATTATTAAAAATAGAGGATGAGAGTACTTACCACCTTCATATGATTGCAATGATGATAACACCACTCTCACAGCATCCAATAGAAACGTAGTCTTCAGCTTGTCTTCTTCATCTTCTTGGTCTTCGTCTTCGGTCTTCAACTATTGATGATAAACTCTTGAACTTCGTAGGACTTCGAAAATTTTTAACTATTTTCCTCTATTCCTTGTTGCTTGAAACTTCCTTATAAATTTTTCTTCCTAGTGACCTTATTGACCAAATTTTGTTTGCTTGATTTTGGTGACAATTGATATAGAAGTTTGTTTGCTTCATTGCGTGAATTTACTCGCTTTCTCATTATAGGTGTTGGATTAACTTCAACATAGAAGTCACTAACAAGCTGGTTAGGACAAGATTAGGAAATTGATGTAATCCTAAGGAAATTAGAAGTCATCTAGTTCTAAGAAAAGGAAAGACATGTAATAAGGTAATAGGACTAGGAAACGGAATTCATAGTTCTATATATATATGATCACCAAAGTTGTGGTTGATCATATGAGCAAGATTAGAGCTTTTGTTTAGTTTTGAGAGATTTTCTAAACATCAATAAAGAGAGTTGTCTTTATATAAGCTAAGTTTCATCTTGCAGTTGCCATTAATTGGTATCATAGCTTGTCTACACCGAGCCATGGGAGACGAGAGCACCATCATACGTACAAGATTTTTCACAAGCACAGTTGAAGCTTAAGGGGGAGAATGTTGGATTAACTTCAACATAGAAGTCACTAACAAGCTGGTTAGGACAAGATTAGGAAATTGATGTAATCCTAAGGGAATTAGAAGTCATCTAGTTCTAAGAAAAGGAAAGACATGTAATAAGGTAATAGGACTAGGAAAAGTAATTTATAGTTCTATATATATATGATCACCAAAGTTGTGGTTGATCATATGAGCAAGATTAGAGCTTGTGTTTAGTTTTGAGAGATTTTCTAAACATCAATAAAGAGAGTTGTCTTTATATAAGCTAAGTTTCATCTTGCAGTTGCCACTAATTGGTATCAGAGCTTGTCTACACCGAGCCATGGGAGACGAGAGCACCATCATACGTACAAGATTTTTCACAAGCACAGTTGAAGCTTAAGGGGGAGAATGTTGGATTAACTTCAACATAGAAGTCACTAACAAGCTGGTTAGGACAAGATTAGGAAATTGATGTAATCCTAAGGGAATTAGAAGTCATCTAGTTCTAAGAAAAGGAAAGACATGTAATAAGGTAATAGGACTAGGAAAAGGAATTCATAGTTCTATATATATGATCACCAAAGTTGTGGTTGATCATATGAGCAAGATTAGAGCTTGTGTTTAGTTTTGAGAGATTTTCTAAACATCAATAAAGAGAGTTGTATTTATATAAGCTAAGTTTCATCTTGCAGTTGCCATTAATAGGATGGTAGTTAATTAGCTTGTATTATGATGTTTGAATCATGATTACTACGACCGAATTTTTCTCACCTGCTCGGCTATGTTTAGCTATGTTCACTTTAGAATATATACGCTGAACAGTATTAGTCGTATTTGTGACCTTGTTCATCTACTACTATTTAGCGCGGTGAGCGTGCTTTTCAAAGCAACAATGACTTTTGGGAATATTTGTCTTTTTGTTTAAGTAAGCAGCATATATTTAGAATTCAATCTTTTTGACTAAATATACATAAAAATATCCGTGTCATCTTATATTGAACTTTAGAAATTCAAATGTGATAACACTATGAATTGAGAATTGCCTTGAGTACGACCGAGTAATGAGAAAAGGTGGCCTCGAATGCACCATGAGAAATGAAAAAGTCTACGAGTACAACCCATGATATGAGTAATAGCCCCGAGTCTGGCTATATTCCGTGCATGACCAATGAAGTGCACCAATAGCCCCGAGTCTGACTAGGATTTGTGCATGGCTAATGAAGTGTACCAATAACCCCGATTTTATCTAGGTTCCGTGCACCACCAATGAAGTGCACCAGTAGCCCCGAGTACGGCTAGGCTATGAGTACAGCCCATAAAATGAATATTAGCCCCGAGTATGGCTAGGCTTTGTGCATGGCCAATGAAATGCACGATAGCCCCGAGTATGGCTAGATTAAATAAAAGCCATGAATATGGCTAGAATGAATGAAAGCCCTGAGTATGGCCAGATTGAATAAAAGCCCCGAGTATGGCTAGATTGAATAAAGCCATAAGATAAGATGACCTTGAATATACCATGACAAATTAATAAATCCAAAAGTATGACTAGGTTGCAAGTACGTCCGATAAAATGAAAATAGTCGAGCGGTAAGATAAGATGGCCTTGAATACACCATGAACTGAAAATAGCCAAAATAAAATAAAATAGAGCATGTAATGCTACTTTTCATTTAATACATTTCAAGTACATTGAGCGCAAGGCCCTCAATGCGCCTTTGAAAACTTCAAATACATCATATGCGTTTACATAAGCCACAACGGCCGCCAAAACAAGCTAAGGCGGAGCTTAAATGGACATACATATATGCTAGTTCATGCTTATAATAATCTATCTTATCTCGATCATTGATAAATGATTTCAATATCTGCGCGCAAATGTTATCTTTCTCGCCTGATAAAGGAGCATGTCAAGCGCCTAAAACATCCGCACAAAGATTCTTACCCTGCAAATACAACACTTGGCTTGTTGAGAATAAATACTCAAATTCCTACGAAGCGAATACATCTGGACATAATTGCTTCACGAATCCCTCGCTTGCAATGAAGTGCACTAATATCCCCAAGCCGGAAATAACACATCTTATTTAAATAAATTAACACACTTCAAGTACACTGAGTGCAAGGCTGACGCTCCTAAAGATTATTAAAAGGTTATACTTACACAATATGCATGAAGTAAAATCAGTTAAGTTCCAAACACCGCCTACCATACAGGCGCGCATAACTAACATCTAGGGGGTTATATTTATACAACATGAACACCCAATAGTCACAACTTCGGTTTAATCACACCTTCTCTTTAATTAAGTAGTTTACAAAACCAATACGCATTGAAGATGTGCAGATTGACTTACACTTAAAAAAATATAGAAATCATATCATAGCTCTAATACTTAAATAAAATTTCGAAATCATATGCGTAGGAGGTGTGCAGGTTGCACTCATCCTCCCTCCACTTGAACACTTATTCTAGGAGGCGTGCAGGCTGACTCATCAACCCTCCAATTGAACACTTAAATAAAACTCTCATACTGAGCATTCATCCACCCTATAGTTTTCAAAAGAGGTAGATATATAAATCGACAAACTAATGAAACTTTGACACTTACCCAATGAGAGGATTAACCGTCATGTAATAACTTAGCTAGTTAATTTCCACGAGACCACAAAAAACGAGGATCATGGGCACATTAGATCGATATAGATCGCCCTCATCACGATTCAGAAACAGTTTGATAAAAATAAATTCCAACGCTATGTATTTGTCATTTCACCCAAAGCTCATAACAAGCAAGAAACATAAAATTCCGCTAGCATAAGAAAGTCAAGCGTAAAAGATAATGTAGGTCTAAAGGAAACAAGTAATTGATATGGTACCCAACATATCATTTTAAAGCGTAAGGCGCTAAAGAAGAGCCTTAACATATCCTAAAGAACAAGAGTCGACATCTACACTGATCTCAAAGTCTATTGGTCATGTGAGAGATAACTAATCACAATAATGTCTACTATGTGAACAACCTTACCGTTTTCATGATACCATGAAGCACTTACATTTGCGCGCACCTATTCTCTGTAAGAATATATGTCCGCTGAAGCTAGTCGATCGATATGTAACCACTTGGATGTTGTAAATAAAACCACTCTCTGTAAGCCGCCTTGTCATACATCGTGACTCTCATATACTTGCTCCTCATGTGGAATAGTCGCATATGCAAGTTCATGAAGCATAATTTACCCGCCATGACTCAAAATATGTTCGTATTGGCACTCGGGGACTGCATTATAAAAAAATGTCAATATCTTCTTTATCGCCCGCTCCTTTATCACATATTATGCTAATAATACCCTGCGGCTGCTAGGATGCAAACGGGAAACCCATCACTGACATACAATAATCTTATTGGATTATTGTTGGAACACGAAAAACATTGATTTGAATGATACTCCTGGGGACTTGAAATCGCGGATACAAACCATTCATCGTGTTTTACCAACTTACGTTGATCTTTCCAACTCTTTCAGTGCGTAAGGCTGCCTGCTCTTCTTTGAGCCAGATAAGGGAGGCAAAGAACTACCCCTTCTAATAACCTTTTAAGGAAATTCGTCATAGGCAAGAAGCTCACAACTCCTCTTTATCCTCCCATTCCTCCGGAGCCTCAACTTTAACTTCGTCCAAAATTTGGAAATTTATCGATTTTTCCTTGGCTAGAATCAAATAATCTCGACCCTATCGCTCTTATTCATAACTTTGAAGATACAAGACTCATAATATCATGTGTCTCCATGAATAGGAAAACCATTAAGCTCGACCACATCTTCGATCACTGAAGTCGCCTCCCCCAATCAAATAAAAACATGTGAGGATCAATCATCAAAGGAGAAAGTAAGCGCACCAAACTGTTATGATCTCGCCGGACAGTTCTATACCGAGTGGCTGCTATCGCGTCCTTTATGCGCAAATAGCAGAGCATTTCCCTATGATCGGGGTTGGGGTATATGTAGTCCACCCAAGGCTCCCAAGCGGGTGGAGATTCAGCGGATGAGAGAAATGTGATTGTCGAAAAAATATAGTCTCCTTGTGGGTTGCTAGGCGAGGTATCTCCTCTAAGGAGACTATAGGGGACACATCCTCCTAGGGATGGATAATCAAACCATCGTATGAGGATAAAGGGAACACGTGAGGGTTCAGCATGTATGGATGTGTTCGTCTAAAAATTCCATCAGTTGCAACCATTAACTAACGAATCAACATGTGACTGTTGACATGGCCTATGGCCAGTAAACAGTCAGGGGACTAATGTTGATACATGAAAATAATTAACCCTAAAAGGGGTAGCCCCTTAGCCTATTAAGTGTTCCCCTTAAGAAGGAACTTGAGGACTAGGTCCAACCAAGGTAGTTAATATCGCGTATCATTCTCGTATCGTCCGGGTCCGATACACCTATACACAAGATAATATCGGTTTTTGTCGGTGATACATCATTTAATATAGAATTTCAAATAATTTTAAAACCATAATTAAAAATAATAAGAATCATACACATATCTCAAATTTCCAAAATACAAGGTGGTTTATTAGCCAGCATTGTGATTACTGAAAAGACGAGGGTACCCAAATATACCTCAATCTAAAACTTTTCCTACAAACAAGTCCTTTCTCCGAAAGTGATTGTCTATGGACTGAGTCAAGACAATACAACTAATCGGTTCACACCTCATATGATCGTCTATGGATACGAGATCGAGACAATACAACAACGAAATATGTTTACTTGATAAAAAGGTTCGGACTTAACCAAACACAATGGGAATCACTTATCAAGTAAATAAGAATTAACGTTTATGTGATTTACTTTAATTATAATAAAACAATTATAATGTGGAAAATAAAAGTAAATGACACAACAAGATTTTGTTAATGAGGAAACCGCAAATGTAGAAAAAATTCGGGACCTAGTCCAGAATTGAATACTCTCAGGATTAAGCCGCTACAAAAAATTACACCAACTTCGTATAGTTGATACCAAGCAACTAAACCTATAGTTCACCTAGTTCCATCTGTATTCCCACGCCTCCAACTTATAAATAAGTCACGTACTTGGATCAATTCCTTTGGTTCGTATTCCAAACAGTAAAGGAACAACAAATCTGTTTGGTATCAACTCTCTTCAACCAAGTGATATAAGTCGGAAAAAGACTCTTCTGTTTATCTTAACATAAACTCCTTCGTCAGGTCCTTTGATCTATCTTATGTTCAATTACCAAAGTAATCGTTAAGATTTTGCGATCAACACTCTTAATACAAAGAATTTTTTTGATGCCAATATACTCAATTAATCAATCCAATTCTATCACAAGGATAAAACCTATTATTAATTGGATCCTCTTTTTACCGAAACAAGTATTGTGCACACCAAAGATTATGAACTCACAAATCAGAAATCTTCAATATCTTCTTCGTCTTCAAATATTCTTAGATGTTCAATAAACACCTGCACACAATCACTTGAATCTCTTGTGATCGATCACGCACAGAATGGATTCTGTTAACAATGGATTATCACAAGATCGTCTTTAGAACTACAAACAGTCTAAAGATCCTTGTCGAAACTCTGAACTAGTTTGAGTGAATCTTATATCAAAAGAGAAGATTCTCAAGCATAAAAAAACTAGGTTCAATTAAAATTCAACCACTGTTAGTCAATCAAATCAATGAAAACAAAAGATAAACCACAATTATCTAGTTTCCCACCAACAGTATTGACTAGAGATTCTCAATCCCAAAGAAGACTTTAAACCGAGCGGCCGTAAGAGATTTTTCCTAATTAGGTTACTCTCCTCTCCGAATAGGAGGCTTCACCAGTAGCAACACAACAAGAGGTAGTTTGCTGTTACGAAGGATTAGTTTGCTAGAAATGCAAACTTCAGTATTTATAGACTGGGAAGTTTGGACACCAAGGAATTTCCAAAACCGAAAATATTCTCAAGATATTCATTAAAGCACAAATTCGGTTTCCATAATTCCTGGAAATGCTCTGTCCAAAAATAATGATCGAAATCTCTCGGAAAATCTCTAATTAGTAAATATACATTACTAATTTTTATTTCCCTATAAAATTAAATTAACAACCTTAATTAAAATATTCTTAACTTATTTATGTTTCGATCCTAGGATTCTCTTCCCTTAGCTATTAAGGAATAACTTTGAACAATTAAATAATAAACATTCACAGCACGTGTTCAAAGTATGTCGACATCCTAACTTTGTAAGTTCTCTTTCATACTTACAACCTTGAAACCGATTCGTCACACTTCCAAACAAGTTTAGAATTGGTTCATCTGAATTTCAAAAACTATGTGATTGATCAAATAACTTTCAATCACAAATCATGGGTTTAAAGGTTCTACCAAAACAAGTTTCGGTTCTACCTCCATGTGAGTATTGTGCATAGTCACACTAGCTTCCAAAAATTCGGTTGACTAGGTACTAAGATGGGTTACCCACATATATATGGTATCTAACTTGAATGTGTTGCACATGTCCATAGGATCGGTTCCCCTTTTCCTAAAAACGTGTTGCACATGTCCATAGGATCGGTTCCCCTCTCTACTATAAACCTTGTTGCACCTCATACAAGGATCGGTTCCCCTTTGTGATGTATTGCACCTCTTATTAGGATCGGTTCCCCTTTTCCCAGTTTTGGTCAGACATAAAATCACAAACCCGATCATACCATCTCAGGTGATTACTTAAGATCGGTTTCACTAATAAAAGTCATGCCAATACATAAGTCAGGCCTTTGTGAATAGTTCTACCAAGAACACAAACAAGTTGTGAGCGGTTATACTCAATCACACATATTGGTTGTTCATAAGATAATCAATGAATAACAAAACTAATAACACCTGGAAATTTCCTTTTCAATTCACAAACAAGTTTATGAACTTACTTCCTTAGAACACATGTAAACATTGTTCCCTAGGATGAAATCCTCACCTCATACCCATACACAATCACAATAGCATTCAAATGATTATGACGATGTCTTATCTACAAAGTTTAATTGCTAAGCAATAAACCTCGTATTGTATTCCTTAATACTATGTCTATCAAGAGGTCAAATATGCTTCGCAGTTTTGTTTTCAATATGCATGACTTGAAAGATACGTTAGGGAATGAAACAGTTCAAGTAAAATATCACTAACCTCAATTGGAAAGATGATTTTTGTCGTTGTAGCTCCTTGCTTCTTCACATCTTCAAGTCTTCGCAATACTTGTAATGTCTCATATCCTAATACTTTCAAGCTAACCTATACGAAGTTGACTCTAGTACATAATCAAGAGACTCTTAACATGAGTTTTGATTCACTAAAATATGACAACCAAACTTGACATACCAACGCTTGATGGGTTCAACTGAGCTATGCTCTAGCAATCTCCCCCTTTATCAATTTTAGTGACAAAACTCTTTCATCATATGGATACACAAATTACAAGAATTCATTACACATACGCTTGATTCCCGAATTCAACAGCACAGTAAACTGCATACATTCAATCCTCAAAAATGTCGTTGTTGACATTATAATAACGAAGCTAATACTCCCCCTAAGGAAGATAGGTATATATTCAACCCACGCGTCTTTTTTATACCACTAATATGATATGTTACTCCCCCTTATTCTGTGCTTTCACTCGTTCGTTTAGATAAACGTTCAAGTACTAATGTTCTTTTCCTTAGAGATACCAATCAATATAAAATCAATGCCAATATCACTTGTTTACTCCATATATTTCTCTCCCTTTTTGTCACAAAATGACAAAGAAACGAAAAAATAAAAGACAACACGAAAAAAATCTTAAAAATCTCAAAATAGACTTGCAACCTGTAGAGTTAGGCACGAGGGTTCCATACACCATGTTCTGATAACCAATATCAAAACCTAAACTACAAGTAGTTTTATTTTTATATGTTATCAAGGAAACAATTGTCCGAAACAACTTTTCCACTTTAGTTTAGCAAACCAAAAATCAACTAAGCACCTTAGTTCCTTTACTAAACCGATTGTACAAAAACAATCGCTTATTCGATAAGACCAAAATAAAGATAACTCTATTTTTTTCATCAGGTTCTAATTATCCATAAACTTAGATCTTTCAATTTTAATCAAGACAAGTACTAGGTTAGTTAACTAGAATTTCTTGTTAAGGCATTCACTTAGACTTGAATAACCGAAACCTCACTTCGATAAGTATAACTAAGATCAGAATTAACTTAGTTTCTCTTATCCGGAATCGAATTGGACTAAACAACTCATCCCGTAAACCTTTTATTTCGTTAAGCCATAAATAATTCATACAAACCAAATAAATCAACTTGCATAATTATTCACCTCAGCTGGAAGTAATTGAAATAACATAGACATTAAAGCACCGAAATTTTGTAAGCCTAAACAATTGATACCACACAATAAAGCAAGATAACAATAGTTTTTCTTAACTGGAACCAATTGAATCACATATACATCCATACACACATAATGGAATAAACATCAATTATACCGAAATTTTGTTAAGCAAAAGCAATATATATATATGAAATAAACTCAGGCTTTTCTTAAACAGGAAAACAATTAACTAACAATATTGTTACCTCAAATTTCGCATCCACTTCTCCAATAATTTCGCATCTTCGTCCAGGGAGAATTGATATCGAAATATCAGCATGTTGTCATCCTTATGAAAAAAACAAAAGAATAACGACAACCAACCTTTACCAGAGAAAGGTTGAAAATCGGTTTTAAAAATTGCAAGCAAAAGTTGAAAACCGTCGAAACACATATGCTTTTATGCTAAACCAAAACCGATTCAACATATTGTGAATTTTTCACATATTGTTTCTATCAGAACCCCTCATGATTCTTTGATAAATCCTACCAACATGAGCTAGAACTTAATCCTGCTAAATCAAAAAGTCAGCCAAACCAAAAGGGTTCACAATATATGAGATCGAATATTAAGGTAGTAAAACCGAAATCAAACATTCCATAAACATACATAGCAATAATATAAAAGCATTCAAGCACGGGCTATGTAAACCGAAAACTATCACAAGAAAATTATAAATCAAATAATTTTTTTCATAGCAAGATAGTTTTTATTCATAATAGACTTTATTGAAATAAATCAAAACTACTGTCTATTTTTCTTTTTCTCAGTTCTTATGACGATTGCTTTCAAAAAATGGATTCACATTCTTCTGAGCACTTCCCTTTTCATTAGTAGAATTGTTCATCTCCGACAGTTGAGAATGAAGATTAGATAGTACTTCTTTTGAATCCTTTATCATCAGCTCATGATATCTTATGCAACCTTTAACAGAGAGAATCTTGAGAGTTATCATGAATAGGAACATCATGAGTTTCAGTCATAACTGATGCACAGAGTGCTAAATCATCAAGAGATGACCCTTCTTTTACCGATTTCTCCATTGAAATAAGATACTTCTTTCGGACATGAAGAAGATATATAAGATGGGAGAAAATCAAGGAATAATTTGGTTTATGGAAACCGAAACCATTTTTCCCAAAAATAAAAGATATCTAATATTTTTCACTTAAGAAATAGTCATGAACAACCTGCCCAGATTTATGCTTCCTCACAATCAGAATTTTGGGCAAAAAGTGAGGATGCATTCTTCAACACAATCAGTTTGTGTTGAGGTGAGAATTACTCTCACCATAGGTAACAAAGACATCCTTTGGATGACTTATAAGAACAATAGGTTGTGATTCCTTGCATTCTTTCTTTCTCTTGTGATTACATGATTTTGCAATTTCCTTTTGAGATCTAATAAACTTATCATCCTTCAAAAACTTTATCCCTTTAAGAAGAGTCTTGATAAATTTATTTTGATGTAGGTTTCCACGAGAGATTGTGGTGTGGTTATTTCCTCCATTTAAAGAACATGATGTCTTATTATTAGAAGTACAAGTTTCTGATTCTTTTGGTATTTCACCAAATTTTTCTTTTTCAGATTTTACCATACAGGTTTTATCTGAAAGGAACTTCAAACGGTTTTCAAGTACCAGGCTTAACCTTTCATTTTCCTTAATTCCCAACTCACATTTTTCTAGGAGTTGATTAAACTCATCGGAATCATCACAATTAGAGTTGGCAAGAAGTGCATTGGAATTAGATATTTCTTCATTGGATTCTTCCTCCGGAATATCATCAAGGGTAGAGAAATACGCCCTATTGCACTTTCTAGTTCTTCTGCTGGAACAGTGTTTTTCCATATGTCCGAATCTATGACACTTGAAGCATTGAACTTCATCATTACCCTTTTTATGGAAAACTGATAATGTATCAGGAACACGTTATCAATAGATAAAATGTTCTTAATCCGTTGCGCTAGAAGCACAATGGTTGAGTCAAGCTCCTTTTCAACAGGTGCCTTAACCTCTTGGCAACGTTTCTCAGTTTGATTCTTTAGCAGAATTTCTCTATCAAAGATCTTTAACTTTCCTACAAGAGAGCTTCGAGAAAGTGTAGAAAGATCATTTTCTTCTATTATGGCATGTTTCTTAGACTCGTATCTGGATGGTAACGATCTGAGAATTTTGCATACTATTTCCTTTTCAGGTATTTCCTTTCCAAGGAAAAAAGATGCGTTAGCAATCTCATAAAGTTTAGAGTTAAACTCCTCGAAAGTGTCGTTATCATCCATATTGAGATGTTCCTATTCAGATGAAAGTGAAAGAAGTCTAGCTTCTTTTTCAGATTCATCTCCCTCGAATACAGTCTCAAGAATATCCCATGCTTCTTTAGAAGTTCTACAAGCTAGTACATGATGTAGAAGATCATGACTAACTGCATGAATGATGGCATTCAAACCATAAAAATTTTGTTTTGCAAGAATCCTCTCTTCAAGAGTATAAGACGCTAAGAGTTTAAACTCTGACTCTGAATTTCGGACGTTGGTATCCGTCTTCGATTAATAACCATGTATTAAAATCTCGGGATTGAAGAAAGGCTTTCATAGACGATTTCCATAATGGGTAATTAGTCTTATTAAATCTTGGTGGTACGTTAATTGAATCACTCATTAGATTCATTCTTATAGGTTGGATCGCACCAAACACAGATTGTTAGATCTTTTCATGTTTGCCTGCTCCGATACCAATTGAAAAGACGAGGGTCCCCAAATATACCTCAATCTGAAACTTTTCCTACCTATAAGTCCTTTCTCCGAAAGTGATTTTCTATGGACTAAGTCGAGACAACACAACTAATAGGTTCACACTTTGTGTGATCGTCTATGGATACGAGATCGAGACAATACAAAAACGAAGTATGTTTACTTGATAAAAGGGTTCGGACTTAACCAAACATAATAGGATTCACTTATCAAGTAAATAGGAATTAAAGTTTGTGTGATTTACTTTAATTATAATAAAACAATTATAATGCGGAAAATAAAAGTAAATGACACAGCAAGATTTTGTTAACGAGGAAACCGCAAATGCAGAAAAACCCCGGTACCTAGTCCATAATTGAATACTCTCAGGATTAAGTCGCCACACAAAATTACACCAACTTCGTATAGTTGAGACCAAACAACTAAACCTATAGTTCACCTAGTTTCGTCTGTATTCCGGCACCTCCAACTTATAAATAAGTCACGTACTTGGATTAATTTCTTTTGTTCTTATTCCAAAAAGTAAAGGAACAACAATTTTTTTTGATATCAAGTATCTTCAACCAAGTGATATGTGTCGGACAAAGGCTCTTCTGTTTATCTTAACATAAACTCTTTCGTCAGGCCCTTTGATCTATCTTATGTTCAATTACCAAGGTAATCGTTAAGATTTTGCGATCAACACTCTTAATACAAATAATTGTGTCGATGCCGATCTACTCAATTAATCAATCCAATTCTATTACAAGGATAAAACCGATTATTAATTGGATCCTCTTTTTACCGGAACAAGTATTGTGCACACCAAAAATTATGAACTCACAAATCAGAAATCTTCAATATCTTCTTCGTCTTCAAATCTTCTTAGATCTTCAATAAACACCTACACACAATCACTTGAATCTCTTGTGATCAATCACGCACGGAACGGAGTCTGTTAACAATGGATTATCACAATATCGTCTTTTGGATTACAAACAGTCTAAAGATCCCTATCAAAACTATGAACTAGTTTTAGTGAATCTTATATCATAAGAGAAGATTCTCAAGCATAAAAAAACTAGGTGCAATCAAAGTTCGACCACCGTTAGTCAATCAAATAAATGAAAACAAAAGGTAAACCGCAATTATCTAGTTTCCCACCAACGGTACTGACTAGAAATTCTCAATCCCAAAGAAGACTTTAAACCGAGCGGTCGTAAGAGATTTCGCCTAATTAGGTTACTCTCCTCTCCAAATAGGAGGCTTCACCAGTAGCAGCAAAACAACAGGTAGTTTGTTGTTACGAAGGATTAGTTTGCTAGAAATGCAAACTTCAGTATTTATAGACTAGTGTTGATGGTTGTTTTTAGCTTAGGGTTAAAATCTTAAAACCTTGCATCTGATGTGACGTCACTCTGTAAGGAAGCGGAGCCATGAGTGTCAACCTCTTCACTAGCATATTTATTTATCCGTTCAATATTTTTACATGAAATTTATCCAGACTGGCGCATGTAACAACAATCCTAGGTGCTCTGTAAATTTCGGTGCCTTTCCTATATTACTTATTAATATAAGACTCACTGAGTACCTTTCATGTGCTATGTTCCCCAGCAGAACCCTTAATATCGGTATGGCATGACGGATTTGTGTTCACTCGCAGCAGAGTAACATGGATCTCCAAGTACCAAAGTTAAGGCCCTTGCATAAAATACTCAGTCAGAAAGCGCACCGCACTCTGTAAATAAAGAATTTTGTGTCATCACATAGAATTCAATCAATTTTGTGATAACTCACAAAACTCATGAACTTAACTAATTTACAAAGTTAAGGTTTTTGCGCCCTGCGCAGTATATCAGACCCCGTCGGTCGAGATTATGCTTAAACAACTAAGCAATAAATTCGTTGTGGATTAGTAGGAGCAGGGTCCTACCCAAAATCAGAATACAAAGAATAACGGAGCCGCGGGGTAGGAGCATCAATAAAAGGGAGCGTGGCCAAGCCATAGGCTAGCCAGCGTCGCTTAGCCATGCCCCATGCTACTCAACCGGCCCTTATTCCTTTATCGACCAATCAGGTCGCATTAAACCTGCCACGCGCACCAAAAGAGTAGCCGCGCCCGTGCTTGGCCGGCCCCCTACTTTCAATGACCAATCAGGTTCCTCTAAACCTACCACAGCCTTAAAAGAGGTGGAAATTGTGTCAAGAGGTCTCCATACTAAGTTGGCTTTCCAAAACCGTTCCAACATGCTAACGGCATGCCAAACATGCCAAAAAAGGAATGCCAGGCGCACATGCCAAACGCGCCAATTACCGCGATAGCATGCCAAAACTTGCCATCCCACTCTCTGTGCGTGACCAGCCTCACAACGGACTTCAATTTGGCTAGCCTAAACCCTATGCGCGGCCATGCTCTAGTGGCGGTGGAAGAAACCCTAATTTCAATCATGGCACAAAACTATGCCATCTAGGGCCCGCAACATGCCATATATGCTAATTAGGGTTTCGACATGCCAAACCCTAATTTAGGCAAAGTTGTTGCACCAACCTATCTAAACAATGTTCCACAGAACATTGGGATCAATGTGGCCATTGAAACTGATGTTGCCACACCATGTTTGAGTCTAACACCAACGTGCCGCTGGCATGCACAAACTATGCCAGCCATTCCACCGTGCCACTGGCATGCACGAACTATGCCAGCCATGCCGCAATGCCGCTGGCATGCACTAAAGGCGCCATTGTGCCACTATTAGGCGCCAACTGAAGGTAGTCGTAATCAAAGGCTACCCTTCCTCATGTGATGCAATCTCAGCCATCCAAGTTCGCCACCAAGCTGGCAGGCCTGTGGCAAGTTTTGGGCGACCAGCCGCCTAAATCTAGTGGCCATGGCTACGCCAGGAGCCACTTGCATCATCGCGCCACTGGCATGCATGAGCCATGCCGCACTGCCACTGGCATACACCAAAACGCCATTGTGCCATCATCAGGCACCAACACAAGGTAGCCATAATCAACGGCTACCCTTCCTCATGAGATGTGATCTCAGCCATCGAAGTTTGCCACCGAACTGACAAACTTGTGGCAAGTTTTAGGCGACCAGCGAAGACGATCCTAATAGCATCACATGTTATTTTCCTACGGCAAGCTAATAGGGTGTAGAATATATAACGGTACCGGACGAAATATTATGTCAGCGGCAATGAAGATTCCAACGACCGGAAGAGAGATTTCCAGTGTCGTATTCCGGTGGTACCAGTGAAGTTCCGGCGACTCAATTAATGAAGAATTTTCTAGACTCATCTAGACTCATGGGTTTGAAAAATTGGGCTTGGATTTGGAAAGAGAAGATGGAAGATTTGAGAAAGACTTTGATTAGGAAGTTGAGCTACAAAGGGAAAGTGGTGTTATTATGGAATGAGGATTCTATTCCTAAGAGGATTGCTAGGAAATTCCAGCCTATAAATAGACAAGTTCTCTACACAACTTTTACACACCTCTACACACACAACACTTTTATTTTCTTTATTTTTTGTGTGAACTCCTTAGCATGAGTAGCTAATTTTCTTATTGATTGAGGATGAATTCCTAGTTCTTAACATGTTTTGAGTTTTGTTTTTAAATTTACTTTGAAGTTTTTCACATGATTATCGTTTGTTTTTACTAATAGGAATGTTTATACATTCATGGTTGATTGATAGATTTTTTAGGTGGCCAACTAAATTGATTTTTTAATTGATCTAAAGCTAGTGAAAGTTAGGGGATAAGTAATCGTTTCTTGACTCTTTACATAAGTAGCAAACACGAGACCTTGCGGAGGGATTCCGTGGAGCAATTGTGTGTGGAAAACGTTAGCAAGTAGACCTTGAGCTAAGAGTCTAACCACTAATATCAACCTAATAAATTCATAAATCTTAATGCGTTTAACTAAATTACATCTTGAGTGAGATACTACTAGGTGGTTTGGTGAATAGAATCCGGTAGTCGAGAACTTCCATATCAGGTGATACTAGGGATTTAGGGGTTTAGCACTGAGCTAGCTGCTTTAACTACGGTTGGTGATAATTTGTGATTAATAAAAAGTGAAAAAGAACATAACTTGATTTATTATTTTGAAACGAATAAGGATTCCTTGATCTAATCTCTCTTATTGATTTCAACTTAAACTTTTGATTGATTTATTTACTTTCTTTTGTTTTTAAAATCTAAGACCAATCCCCCCTTTTTGTGACAACTAAACAACTAAAACCTCTTGCTCCTCGTGGGAACGAACTTGACTAAACTATATTACTTGTTAATTAGGTGGAAAACTATTAATTAATTTGTTGTGGTTACGACACGCATCACAAGCCTCTTGATTTTAACTTGCCACATGTAGCAAAGTGCTACATGTTTTCTACGAAAACACTCGAGACATAAAACATGTCCCACACTAGGGGATGCTCATCAGGGTATTGGTCTGGTGGTTTACAGCGTGGTGCGTGCAATACGCCCGTTACAAGAAAGTGTCATAAAGCGGGGCGGTTAGTAATGGCAAGAAGTAGTGGTGTAAACGGATCCTTCATTATGGAAGCATAATTCCTGATGTTACACGTTACTCCACTCTTCCACCACTCAATCGTTTTCCACTTCCTACGAGGCCATGGTACGTTTTATTACGACTTGTATAAATAGGTTTCACCTATTTCCACCAGAGAACAAGTTTTGGTCATAGAACAACATAGTATCCAGAAATTACCTGGTAGCTTTCCATTCTGCTAGCCAGTTCTACTTTCTGATACAAGTCATAAGTAACCACACCTTCAGGATCAACGATTCTAGTCTCAACACTTTCTTCGCTTCCCTCCCTAAGACCAACCCTTCTCCTTCACTTTGTGACTGAAGCAAGCCTGGAAACTTGGTTTAGGACAGGATTGCACAGATTGATCTCTCGAATCAAACCCGTGCAGTACATTGTTTAGGGTTTAGACTCGTTTCTCATCCACACACGAATTTACCAAAACCAGTAGAAACCGTTTTCACCCTCAGATAATTGGAAACCACAGTGGGAGATTAATATCTTGGTTACAATGTCAATTTCCAATCTCCAATTTCATTTTTCAACCCCGATCTCAAGATGGTAGAAGCAAGCAATCCGCTCAGGAACCAACGGCTCATTTATCAGTTATCATACGACAAGGAGTGACTGGGGACTTCTCACGGTCAAGACGGTGTTCCCCATAAAACTCGGACTTACGCCGTGAGGATCCATTTTGTTGGGAGACCCTAAAAGCGAGTAAGTCTTGTTAGGAAAAGTACATAACCTATTACTTCGAGTTTCCACACTGATAACAGAAGCCGATAACCATGTTATTCCCAAATTTAATCCCATACTTCCCACTTTCATACGACGATCATGGTTTCATGACTTTCCTGGAATATTTGTGATATTGTCAGTCATGATCAAAGTGACATTAAAAAAAATAATATAGTGCATTCCAAAAATAATCCAAAAAACTTTGTAGGGAGCAATTATCTATCAATCCAAAAAACCAGAAAATCAAACCATGAACTAGGCGTTTCGTTTGCTTTTTTTAAAAAAAAAAAAACCTAAGGAAAGTAAGTTCAGAAGACAGAAGATATTCAAGGGAAAAAAATTCAGCAATGGTTTGTTCTTCTCGGAGAAAACATCCTTCGCTCTTTGAAGAGCCGCCTGTTTCAGCTTCAACTCCTGGGACAATCTTTTGATTTCTGCTTCCTATTGATTGATTGCATCCGCGGAGGGACCTTCGATCGCTTCGGCCTGCAACTTTTGAATCTCGGAAAAACCTTACGTTGAACTCAAATCTTACGCACATATTCCAGTGAAACTTCCAGCTCGATATTACATCTCTAGATACGGTATGGCCAGTCACATTGCACATGTCGTGAATCGAAGATAAAGCTTCTTCCACGCGCCTGACCAGTGCACATCGTCTAGTGACCTTTTTGGTTGTGGTAATATGGCCATACCTTTCCCATATTTTGGTATACAACGCCGCATACTTAGCTGGTACACTGAAGCCGATGATCAACACGTGATATGGAAAAGGATCCAAGAACGGAGGGAAGAAAGAAACACCCGCAACCGACTCCGTGACCAACAAGGATTCCTTAGTAACAATTACACCAGCAGCCGCAGAAGCGTTTTCCGCCAGCTGAAGCACATCAACATCTTCATGATAATCAATATCCATCTCTGGGTTACCAGTGGATATGGATTTCACAATCAAAGACGAATCCGTATCTTCACTATGGAGAGTCTCAATTTCAGGTTTATCTTCAGGAGTGATGTTGCCCTATGATGTCACCAATTGAATATTTATTCCAAGTAAATAGTGCAAGAAAAAAGGGGAGAGGAAAATGTGTGGAAGACTTACCGACTCATTTGTGGACTCACTGGAGGAAGATTCAGCCTACTTTCAGAAGAGCTATTCTCATCACTACTGGACTCCAAACTTTCTTTCTCTTCGGATTCTCCTTCACTGTGGGGAGGCTCAGTGTTGCCACCCACTTTCTTGAGAGACGCCATCCTATGACTATGTGCGAGTTGGGCAAAGGCGTTCGTGCTATCAAGACCCTGAGTTTAAAAAAAAAAAAAAAAAGGAAAAGAGATGTTCAGCGACAAAAAAGAAGATCGGTGTAATCCAATCAAGTTAATGAGGAGTTCATGCATACCGTGTGTTGGAAGAACTGAAGGTCACAAGAGCTGTCGAACCCGATTGGAAGCCGCCTGCACGATTTTTTGACCTTCGCTCTCTTTCCTGGGGACTCTTCATATCCGGGCTAAGAGATTTCCGCTTAACTGTGGGAATCTCCCTCAATAATGGATGTTTCGCCAAGATCGTAGGGGAAGCCTTTCCACGGGGATCTTTCACCACTTCATTCACGAACCCGTGGATGGAAAGAAACTTCTCCTGCCAAAATATGTTATATCTGGAGGTAGTCGCTGGATTTCGTTTTGAAAGCAGGAAATTGAGACTTTTACCCGGCGCAAGGACACTGGAATCAAAAGCAGCTGACAAAAATTCTTCTGGAGCCTCCAACTGACGAAGAAATGAGACTCCTTGGTCATATCCCATATGCCGAGTAGCCCTGTTAATGTTATAAGGAACAACCTCATAAGATCCTCAGAAAAAAGACGGCACATGTCCGGGAATACAGCTTCGCATGCATATGATTTCTCCAACGCTCATATTCTTTTCAGTAGAAAGCAAAGTCGTGTTCGGGGAAGAGGCAAAAGTGCTCGCCTGAACTATTGATGCATGAAACGGAGACCAAGGACGAAAGTTATCTGCGTCGAGGAAGTCAATGAGATTTGATCCATATTTTGGACGCTTATTCAACCAACGAAGTATCCTAGAGCCGCCATAGGATTCAGGAAATGAAGTCAGCGGGTTAGGAGCATAATTTTTGAAGTTCTCCCACAGCTACGCTTGGAGGAAAGCAACGTGGACGTACAAGTCTACTTTCATATAACCATTGGAAGCATGCATGTCTGCGACTAGATGATCCAGATGGGTGTACAAAGAGCCAAGAAACAAGCCACCAATGGGGAGAATGACACCTTTCGCCAATTTGATGGAAAATTTTATGAGTTCCTGTCTTATCTCCTTCTTGCCAGAGCCATCATAAAAAATGTCTCTCGATATCCACAGAGCCAAAAATGTCGTAACATAGAGCGTACTACTCAGCTCTTGATTTGACTCCGATTCACTCGGAACCATTCAGACACCCACCAGTTATATAAGCATTTCGTCTCATTTTCCTTCCGAACGAATCCTGCAGACTTCTCGACGATGATGGTACGCATTTTTTCTGCTTCATCAGCCAAAGTGATGTTAAGATTCCCTGTTATTGGAAGATTCAGCAAGATGGCTACGCTCTCCAAAGAAATGGTCATTTCACCCCACCTACATATGGCCGTGTGAGTATCCGGACACCATCTGGAGATAAAAGTGATCAAGCCCGCAATCTCTTTCCTGATTCGAAGTGTTGCAGAAGCCATGAAAGTATTGATGATTTGCGCCTTGGTTAGATTGGCCTTCACGCAATCTTGACTTATCATGAATTGCATCCATTTATCAAAAGACTGCAATAGACTTTGACAGATCTTGAAGTGGATAGGAGAAGCATACTCTTTTCTCTGAAGACAAAACCACATTACACGCCCTGGACGAACCGATTGGACGTCTCCCTCATTTTCGGAACCGGTTAAAAGGATCGTGACATATTTGGGATGTGTCCTCCTAATTTTGGAAGACTTTGTGAAGAAATCATCATCCATATTCGATTTGGAGACCGCTTTCAGGTGACATCGTAACAAAATCCTTTTATGCTGCTTAACTACAATGGAGCAAAAACGGAGAAAAGTCACTACTTTGAGAAAACCGTGCATGAAGGCTTTGTCAGAATCGAGTACAATGATCAAAAAAAAATCCACGACAAGTTTTCTAAGGGAAACTTTGTTTAACCACAAGTCATAATACGCGTAGCCAAGAGGAGTGCATAGCCAAATGAGTAGGGACTGATGCTCGCTTCAACAAGCCATATTTTTCCGTGGAAAACACGCCCCTAGCCAAAACCGTGTCTTACAGCGGGAAGCATGCTCTCGGCCAAAAGGAAGAGTGCATCCCACCGCGGAAATTGTGCTCACGACCACAAAGGAAAAGGAAACCCTAAAGCTAGGTTTTCATAGGAAAGGAATTAATGGCAACCACCCGTCCGTGCATGTCTACTTTGCATAATAATTATTTTCGTTGTTATTAATGTGGTGGCTAACATTACTTCGGTGCTACTGGAAAAGAGGAATCATTCATACTGAAGTATTTCTACAAATTTATGGAAGATATACATATGGCTAGGGTTTACACCAATACAGAAGAGCAAGCAAAAGAAGAAACACTGGGATACGTACCTGAAATATGCTCGCCTGCTTTATTGCTACTGCTCTGCCGCTAGAACCAAGACGTGGAAACAAAGCCAATAATACGATATAAATAGGATAGGTAACGCCTTTTATAGGCATAACAGTTTTGGAGTTCGAGTGAATGAAGGTATCTTGTTTGGGATATACACGGAAAAAGGCAACCGGGCCCACGCTGACAATGCTCCATGGCGCCAACATGCCACGGCCAAGCCAGCGCCAACAGTCCGCGCCCAATCCGGGACCAACGGTCTGCGTCCCAGCCAGTACCACGCCCGGCGCCAACAAGCCACTCCCAGCGCCAACAATCCACCTCTAAGTCATCAGCCATCTCTGTCGTTCCGCATCCCAGCCAAAGCAGCGCCATCCACCATTCCAAGTAAGAAGCGCCATTCCAATGTCAGCAGTTCCATCTCCGCACAGTCAAGATTTAAGTGTCATCTACGCCGTTCAAAGCAGCGCCATCTTCACCATTCTAATTCAAGCGCCATCTTCGCACATTCTGTGACCTATCTAGCCCTTGCCTGTTCCACGAGCCAAGTTGTTGTGCCATCTCTGCCGATCAGCAACCAAAATTGCTGCGCTGACGCCAACACCCTATGGCCGAGCCAAAGTTATACAAAGCCACCAATGCAAGGATCACAGATTCTTTATGCCTTCTGACAAAGGTTAGCCAAATTTTCCTGACAATCTCTTCATGATTTGTCGTTTTGATTTTATCCTTGTCTGTCACCATCTCATGCTTACCCGGCAACAATGCCACTGTCACGGGCTAAGCAGGGGGCTTGATGTTGATGGTGGTTTTTAGCTTAGGGTTAAAATCGTAAAACCTTGCATCTGATGTGAGGTCACTCTGTAAGGAAGCGGAGCCATGAGTGTCAACCTCTTCACTGCATATTTATTGAGTCGTTCAATATATTTACATGAAATTTATCCATACTGGCGCATGAAGAAACAATCCCAGATGCTCTGTAAATTTTGGCGCCTTTCTTATATTACTTATTAATATAAGACTCGCTAAGTACCTTTCCGGTGCTATGTTCCCCGACAGAACCCTTAATATCGGTATGGCATGACGGATTTGTGTTCACTCGCAGCAGGGTAGCACGGATCTCCAAGTACCAAAGTTAAGGACCTTGCACAAAATACTCAGTCAGAAAGTGCATTGCACTCTGTAAATAAAGAATTTTGTGCCAGCACATAGAATTCAATCAATTTTGTGATAACTCAAAAAACTCATGAACTTGACTAATTTACAAAGTTAAGGTTTTTGCGCCCTGCGCAGTATATCAGACCCCGTCGGTCGAGACTATGCTTAAACAACTAAGCAATTAATCCGCTATGGATTAGAAAGAGAAGGATCCTACCCAAAATCAGAATACAAAGAATAACGGAGCCACGGGGTAGGAGCAACAATAAAAGGGAGTGTGGCCACGCCATAGGCTAGCCAGTGTCGCTTGGACAATCCCCATGCTACTCAACCGGTCCTTATTCCTTTATCGACCAATCAGGTCGCACTAAACCTGCCATGCGCACCAAAAGGATAGTCGCGCCCATGCTTGGCCGGCTCCCTACTTTCAGTGACCAATCAGGTTGCTCTAAACCTTCCACAACCTTAAAAGAGGTGGAAATTGTGTCAAGAGGTCACCATACTAAGTTGGATTTCCAAAACCGTTTCAACATGCTAACGGCATGCCAAACATGCCAAAACAAGCATTCCAGGCGCACATGCAAAACAACATGCCAAACGTGACACTTACCGCGACAACATGCCAAAACTTGCCAACCTACTCTCAAGTGCGTGACCAGCCTCATAACGGACTTCTATTTGGATATCCTAAACCCTAGGCGCGACTTTGCTCTAGTGGCGGTGGAAGAAACCTTAATTTCTAATCGTGGCACAAAACTATGCCACCTCGGGCCCGCAACATGCCATATATGCTAATTAGGGTTTCGACATACCAAACCATAATTTAGGCAAAGTTGCTGCGTCAACCAAGCCAAACAATGTTCCACGGAACATGGGGATCAATGTGGCCATTGAAACTGATGTTTCCACACCACGTTTGAGTCTAACACCAACGTGCCAAAATTTCAGTGGACATGGCTACGCCAGGCGCCACTTGCACCATCGTGTCGCTGGCATGCACAAACTATGCCAACCATTCCACCGTGCCACTGGCATGCTCGAACTATTCTAGCCATGCCGCAATGCCGCTGGCATGCACTAAAGGCGTCAATGTGCCACTATCAGGTGCCAATATAAGGTAGTTATAATCAACGACTACCCTTCCTCATGAGATTCAATCTCAGCCATTGAAGTTTTCCACCGAACTGAAAAACTTGTGGCAAGGTTTAGGCGACCATCCAAGGCGAGCCTAATAGCATCACATGCTATTTTCCTAGGGCAAGTCTCTTGATTTTAACTTGACACACGTAGCAAAGTGCTACATGTTTTCTATGAAAACACTCGAGACATCAAACATGTCACAAACTGGGGGATACTCATCAGGGTATTGGTCTGGCGGATTACAGCGTGCGACGTGCAATACGCCCGTTACAAGAAAGTGTCATAAAGTGGTGCGGTTAGTAATGGCAAGAATTAATGGTGTAAACGGATCCTTCATTATGGAAGCATAATTCCTGACGTTACACGTTACTCCACTCTTCCACCACTCAATCGTTTTCCACTTTCTACGAGGCCAAGGTACGTTTTATTACGACTTGTATAAATAGGTTTCACTTATTTCCACCAAAGAACAAGTTTTGGTCGGAGAACAACATAGTATCTAGAAATCACCTGGTAGATTTCCATTCTACTAACCAGTTCTACTTTCTGATACAAGTCATAAGCAACCACACCTTCAGGATCAACGATTCTGGTCTCAACACTTTCTTTGCTTCCCTCCCTAAGACCAACCCTTCTCCTTCACTTTGTGACCGAAGCAATCCTGGAACGTCCATTTCTTGGTTTAGGCTAGGATTGTACTATTGATCTCTCGAATCAAAAGTACTCCCGTGCAGTACATTGTTTAGGGTTTAGACTCGTTTCTCATCCACACACACGAATTTACCAAAACCAGCAGAAACTGTTTCACCCTCAAACAACTAGGAAATTTGGATACTAAGGAATTTACAAAACCGAAAATATTCTCAAGATATTCATTAAAGAACAAATTCGGTTTCCATAATTCCGGGAAATGCTCTGTCCAAAAATAATGATCGAAATCTCTTGGAAAATCTCTAATTAGTAAATATACATTACTAATTTTTATTTCCCTATAAAATTAAATTAACAACCTTAATTAAAATATTCTTAACTTATTTATGTTTCGATCCTAGGATTCTCTTCCCTTAGCTATTAAGGAATAACTTTGAACAATTAAATAATAAACATTCACAGCACGTGTTCAAAGTATGTCGACATCCTAAATTTGTAAGTTCTCTTTCATACTTACAACCTTGAAACCGATTCGTCACACTTCCAAACAAGTTTAGAATTGGTTCATCTGAATTTCAAAAACTATGCGATTGATCAAATACCATTCAATCACAAATCATGGGTTTAACGGTTCTACCAAAACAAGTTTCGGTTCTACCTCCCTGTGAGTATTGTGCATAGTCACACTAGCTTTCCAAAATTCGGTTGACTAGGTACTAGTCTCGGTTCCCTATATATACATGGTATCTAACTTGAATGTGTTGCACATGTTCCACAGGATCGGTTCCCCTTTCTGCTATAAACCTTGCTGCACATCATACAAGGATCGGTTCCCCTTTGTGATGTACTGCACCTCTTACTAGGATCGGTTCCCCTTTTCCCAGTTTTGGTCAGACATAAAATTACAAACTCGATCATACCATCTCAGGTGATTACTTAAGATAGGTTTAACTAATGAAAGTCATACCAATACATAAGTCAGGCCTTTGTGAATAGTTCTACCAAGAACACAAACAAGTTGTGAGCGCTTATTCTCAATCACACATATTGGTTGTTCATAAGATAATCAATGAATAACAAAACCAATAACACCTGGAAATTTCCTTTTCGATTCACAAACAAGTTTATGAACTTACTTCCTTAGAACACATGTAAACATTGTTCCCTAGGATGAAATCCTCACCTCATACCCATACACAATCACAATAGCATTCAAATGATTATGACGATGTCTTATCTACAAAGTTTAATTGCTAAGCAATAAACCTCGTATTGTATTCCTTAATACTATGTCTATCAAGAGGTCAAATATGCTTCGCAGTTTTGTTTTCAATATGCACGAATTGAAAGATACGTTGGGGAATGAAACAGTTCAAGTAAAATATCACTAACCTCAAGCTGAAGGATGATTGTTGTCTTTGTAGCTCCTTGCTTCTTCACATCTTCAAGTCTTTGCAATACTTGTAATGTCTCATATCCTAATACTTTCAAGCTAACCTATACGATGTTGACTCTAGTACATAATCAAGCGAATCTTAATATGAGTTTTGATTCACTAAAATATGACAACCAAACTTGATATACCAACGCTTGGTGAGTTCAACTGAGCTATGCTCTTACAATTATTATCCCATTATGCAGGTAAATATTTTTTATTATCCTTCATATTTATCTTTTATATTCCCTGCCTTGCAATCGAAATATGGTTTCCATCTTATATCCTTCCATATAGTAATTTTTTTTCATATTATAAATATATTAGGGATTTTTACATTCTCCAATTGATGTTGTACTTGTCTGTAAATACTGGATGCATGTTGATGAAAAATTTATTTAAGAAACCGATATTGTCGATGTATATGTAAAACCGATATATCGGTATGTACCGGCCTATACAACTTATAATATCGGTCCGTCTTTCTATCGCCGATGTTTTCGATATCGTATAGGTATTTTCCGATATCCGATAAAAACCTGTAATATCGGCATGTACAACCGATATTGACTACCTTGGGTCCAACTGATAGGATAATGGATGGACCTAGCCCAAAAAGGAAAATCTTAAAGTAGTTGGGCCTCATTCCAAGTAAAATGGGTCCTTATCCTAGTTCCTTAATAACTTGGAAAGGAGGAAAATGGTAGTTTTGTAATATTTTAGCCTTATGAGTGTTTCTTCATAAGGAGGAGAGGAAGGATTATTATAAAAAGAAAGAAAGGATATTTAGGGGATGGGCTTGCTGTGGCTTGGACTAGCTTCTCCTTCCCACTTTTACCCTACCAACAAAAGTCAAAAGATGATCATGTGAAAATCGCCGAGTAACATTTACATGGTTTGTGTGATACAATCATTTGGTAAAGACTTGGAATGTTTCGTTTTGATTATTTCAATAACTTGAAAATTTCTTTGATGCTAATAGTGTGTGAAAACGTCTATTTTCATCCTCTAAGAAAGTTTCAATGATTGAAATAAGAGTTTACAACACTTAACCAACATTGAATTATAAACATGTTGTGCTCTCTTGAATATCTGTGATCCACGTCCGGGAACCATAATATGCATACCCGTATGCGTACCTGTTGGTTTGAGAAGTCCGGGAACCTAAGTGCGCGTACCCGTATGTCGTAGGTTTATGACCGGAAATTTCTGCTGGGTTTGGAGATATGCGTACCCGTTCGCATACTGGCGAAAACCAAACTTGCTCCGGTATTCAATTATGAGTACCGGTTTGCATACTTGAGTGTTTAAAGTTCTAAAATCGGTTGTGTCATGAACAAATACATTTATATGTAATAATGAATACATTTTTTGCAAACCTTGGCTATAATTTTCATGAACTGATTCGAGTGAATCAAACCGATTTTGCTTCAATTGTGTTCTTGTATACTTCTATGAGAGAGTTGTTCAATTGTTTGTATTCTCATAGAAGTATACAAGACACAATTGAAGCAAAATCGATTTTGATTCACTCAAATCAAGTCATGAACATTATAGCCACGGTTTGCAAAAGATTGCATTCATTATTATATAAATGTACTAGTTGATGAACAAACCGATTTTAGAATATTGTCCACTCAGGTATACAAACGGGTACGCATACCTTAGTGGCCGGACTAAGTTTGGGTTTGCCAGTATGCGAACGGGTATGCATACCTCCAAACTCAGCAGAAATTCCCGGACCTTAACCTTACGCCAGTACGCGTACCGGTATGTGTACAAGGTTCCCGGACTTTCTCAAACCAACTAGTACGCACACGGGTATGCATACTATGGTTCCCGGATAGGGAAGGGACAGAGAATAAAATTCTCTGATAGTGTTTACCTTTACCCACCACAAATTAGTTGTTTCATTCGAAACCTTGATCTTGGGATCTCCAGTCAGCAAGGTTGAGTATCCTTCATGGCAAGTTTAATTTATGAGCTTAATCCCCTTCCCCCTCGATGCATTTCTAAATATCTCTTGGGATAAACCTTTCGTCAAAGATTGCGCGATATTCTCCTTGGACTTTATCCAATCTACGATTCATCTCTCCGTATACAACCCCAGTTAAGAATATGCATAGAAACTCTTTGAATTAGAGCAATTGGGGAAAAACCAATTAGGCGATATTGGCGAAAAACAAAAGCACTCCCATGTTTTCTGCAAGAGAGGTATCAATGAAGGGAAACTAATAAGCAGAAATGAGTTCATCCCCCTAATTAGGGAAAGCTGAATAACAATTATTAAACAAGTATTTGGAAAGTGTGGAAGAACAACAAATCCAAAACCAAAGCCACTATTGATAGCTGCTCTTTTCCAATTGACCTTAAATTGTTCATCTTCAGAATAGTCATCATGTTACAAATCAATCAAACATAAAAAGAAAAAAAGAAAAAACGAAAACCCAGCCAGTTGGTACATTGAAACCACAATATCAGTGAAATACCTACATGGGTTAGGTGTGGTTCTACTTTAATCCTTGTAGAGCGAGTGATTCTCTGAGCACCAATTAAGGAGCCCTTACTTTCTACTTGTAACTTGGGGCATTGCAATAAGAATAATAACAGGTCTGTATTTGCCGTTTTGGCGACTGAGGTGAATATGTTTTAGTTAATGCCTCTCATTTCCAGTTTGAAGTGTTCAGTGATGTAGATGGCTGTCTGATCAACAGTTAAATAATTTAACTTAAAGGTTGTTCTGACAGTTTGCAACCTCATTTCTTAGAGCCATAACAACAGCTAATAATATCCTTTCTAACACATTCAACTTTTACATCATTATAACTGATAAAAATTGCGTATATTAATGAAAGCTTACATCTTGAAGCTTTCTTTAGAGGGAATGAAATGGTTGCAGCAGCAGCAGCCTTCAGAGTGACGCTGGCTTTGGTGTTAATCTCTGTCATACATTTTATCAAACATTTAGAATACTAACTGAATCTGTTCCAAACTTGATCAAAATGAAAACTATGGACTGGAAATCACCTCAAATAATCATCCAAACAGTCTTCTAATCACAATCTTCAGTAATAACAAACCCCATCATACCCAGTCAGTTGCAAACTTGAAAGGAATACAATATGCACACAAGAAAATAAACAAATTCAAGATGATATTATCTACGTGAAGGAGACGAAAGAATCAAACTCTTTGAATTCCTCCATCTCTAATTTGTTGTTTCAAGGTAAATACCCGAAGTGACCCACAAGCAGGGCGGAGCCAAGGGTTGACTAACCCTGGCTCTAGCCCCCTAAAATTTCAAAAATCCATGTTTAGCCCTTAGTTTTCTTAAGTTTTTTAGTTTAATCCTCTAGTTTTTAGGATTTAGCCCCTGATTTTTAATAATCTAGTCCACCAAGTTTATCAAATTTTTTTTAGTCCCCTTAAACTTAAAAGTTGGCTCCACCACTGACAAGTAGAAAAAACATACTAATGTCCACAACGTATAGACTGAAATGCTGAGGTTGCTTTTTAAACTCCAAGACTGGAGGAGTTGCCGCAAGAAGAGCCAGAGAGCTAACCAATTTCGCTGAAAAGCACTAGTCATTCGCATTTAGACTGAAATGCTGAGGTTGCTTTTTAAACTCCAAGACTGGAGGAGTTGCCGCAAGAAGAGCCAGAGAGCTAACCAATTTCGCTGAAAAGCACTAGTCATTCGCATTGCAAAAAATTTCCCCAACATTTAAAAAATAAAACTTATATATTCTATAATACAGTCGTGCCCATCTTGTTGCGTGTTTTTTTTACTACGTAGTACAATTCTAGATTGATTTAAAAAATAAAACTTATATATTCTATAATATAGTCGTATCCATCTTGTTGCGAGTCTGCCAAAAATAAAACCGCGGTGACCATTTTGTTGCGAGTCTAGCAACCAAATATAGGATTCCTAGTTTTTCTAATGATTTTGGCCCCATGAGGCGCTTTTGTTTTACTACGGAGTATAATTCTAGAGTGATCGCAAGAATTACGGAGAGAAATCTCGTGGCTTGCGTGGCATAAATGTGTATGTTTTTTACTCTCAATCCTTTCCTTTTCTTGGTTCGCAGTCACACAACTTCACCGTCTCTTCTTTTCTTTCTTTTTTCCTTCTCTCTGTATAACTTCTGTGTATAGAGAATCAAATTGTTCAATCTAAACTTTTAACTTAAAAATCATAGTTATTCACTAATATTGTTAAAAAATTGTTGTGCCCTTCGGCCACCTTACCAACCAGTGACATTTCTATCTTACTCGAGGAAACATCTTAAATTTGTAACTACTTTAGAGTAAACTTTGATAGTCATTACAAGCTTATTTCATTTTACATATTATCTTGAACTATAATGTTAAAATGGGATAGACTTTTTTTTAAATTTGTGAATGCCGGACAAAAATTTCGTCCTCCTCGAGGATAGGTGGAGAAATCAGTATGCTATGACAAGATCACACTGCTTTGAATTTACCTTCAAATTTCAAACATAAGAAATAAACGATTTAGTTGTAGAACTATGGGTGGACTAGTGGAAAATCCATTGTAAATGATTTTTGAGATTTTTCTGTCTAGTATCTGAATCAGTTGTATAAAAACAAGATGTTTGTCGTTAAAAATTATTACTCTTTTCTTTTCATGGATAAAATCACAAATAAATGAAAAAGTCTTTTAAAAGACAGGTTTGCACTCCGAACAGGCAATTACTAAACGCCAGCTACAACTTATTTGTGATAAAAAAAGATATCTGTGATAAAAAAAAGATGTTTGATTATGTTCTAATGAGAATCCACCTAAAGAGGGTTCCAACAAGAATGACTTCCTGGGAAGCTTTGTATGAAATCAGAAAACCAACATGAGTTCTAAAAGATTCTAAAAGACCATATGGGAGAGATGAAGATGAGAAGAATGTGGACGTCATGGTTCTTATCAATCTTAAAGAAGAAATGCCTACTGGAATGTGGGCAAAAGTGGGAGACAAAAAGACTAGGATTGGGTATGCTTACTCAATCCACCCAAAGTTATGCAAGATCTGTAGAATTCCAGATCATGGAGCTATAGCATGTAAACCAGTCGACATAGTAGCTACTGTCAAAGAGGGAGCAACGAACAATCGTAGTATGGAAGTTGGGGGTCCTTCAAATATCAGCCAACAACCATCTCAGGGCAGTGAGAATGGAAACTCGGAGTCATCAGATTCGTACCTAGTAAAAGTACAAGTCACAAACAATGACATCCCAAATGCTCTGAGAATAATGGGTTTCTATGGCAAAGAAATACAAGTTGTTGAAACAGGGAATGAAGAAGGGGAGGTAAATAGCAAAGCTATCACGGAGGAAGGATTATTTCATGACTTGAAGTCTGCTGATCTCGCTGATCCCTTCACAAATATCCCCTCTAAGACAAATTTCATGGAATGGGATAAGGAGCAAAGTTTCTCCTTGGGAGGAGGAGGAACTGCTGAATGCACCAAGGAAAAATCGAGCATAAAGTTAATAAGATCACCATCCATCAAAACTTCTGATAGATTGAAGGTGGTAAACAACAACAAAAAGTCTCCTCCTATAATCCCATCAGGTTTTGAAAAGATGCTACCTCAGCAAGCTGTCTAAGAAAGCCCAACAAAATCTTGGACAAGGCAGCAAAGGCCAGCAAACCTTCTCAAGAAATTTGAAGCTGTCCACCAGGAGGAAAGAGCACAATACTCAGGCCAGACTAAAAAAAAGAGAGTTTTTGAAGAAGTAATGGAAGACAAAGACGACAGTCATTCAAAGGACATGCCATTGATGGATAATCAGAAAAAGAGAGAAGTAACAGTGACTGAGGAAGAAGGAACTGGAGCAGGATGGTCTGACAAAGCCCAAAAGGTAATCCTAAACTATAAACTAATCCATTCCAAGTTACACTATAATATTATCCAGCAAATTTTTTCAAAACTTAGTATGCTCTATCATAGGAAAAAGGGAAAGGACTATCCTATAATATCCTACTTCTGGGAATTTATTGTAGTTATAACTTGGAACTGGCAAGGTTTAGGGCAAAAAAAATACTCAAAAGTACCTTCTAGATATCCTAAATAAGGAAAATCCAGACATTCTTTGCTTGCTAGAAACTAAACAACAAAATAGAAAAATGCATAGTATTCTAAAATCTGTGAATGTCCATAACTATTGGTTGGTCCCTCCTAGAGGCCAAGCAGGGGGGATGGCCCTGATTTGGAAAAATAATCTTAGTATTACCATAGATAGCTCAACACATAACCAGATTAATGCTATAGCCAAAGAAAACTGTTCCAACAGTTTATACATGGTTTCAGCTTTCTATAGCAGCCCATACCCTACTAATAAACAACAGTCTTGGGATATGCTTGTTAGTATAGATGAAACCATAACCATTCATTGGCTTGTGATGGGGGACCTAAATGTTTTCCTCAGTCGAGAGGAAAAAAAGGGAAGTAACTTATTTGATGAAGGAGAAGCCACTATATTTAGAAATAAAATCTCTGATATGAATTTACAAGATTTGGGGTTTAAAGGTTATCCTTACACATGGAGCAACCATAGAACTGATAACTCAAGAGTGGAAAAGAGACTTGATAGAGCCATGAGCAATGAAAAATGGATTGAACTTTTCCCAAAATCCACAATCCATCATCTCATTGCAAGGGGATCTGATCATAGTCCTATTATCCTTAAAACTAACCCAATTTGGAAGGATGGTGCTTATCCTTTCAAGTATTTTGGGGGCTGGATGGAACACCCTGATTGCAAGAGATTAATCATGGATACTTGGAGCACAACAAGACAGGGATCTGTGAGTTTCTCTTTTGCAAAAAATCTTAAAAATGTTAAAGTTTCCCTCAATAGTTGGAATAAAAATACTTTTGGAAACATTCAAAACAATATCTCTAGGATCAAAAAGGAGATAGAAGTGTTGTCTAACAATAGCAATAGATGCCATACTACTCTAAAGAGATTTGAAACCTCTCTGAGTAAATGGCAGGATATTGAAGAAAATTACTGAAAAATCAAAAGTAGGAATCAGATAATAAATCTGGGTGATAGAAATACCTCTTTCTTCCATAATGTTGCCAGGACAAGATACAACAGGAATAGAATTGAGTCTATCAAAAATCCAAATGGCACCTGGTTGGAGAAAAGAAGTGAAATCTCAAACTGTCTAACTGACCATTTCAAGAGCATCTCCAATACCAACTCTCCTGTCCTAAATAGGGATTTGATAAATCTAATACCATATTCTATTACTGATAGAGAAAATGAGATCCTCTTTGAAACACCTAAGGATGCTGAAATAAAAGCTACTCTGTTTGCCATGGAAGGAAATAAATCTCTTGGTTCCAATGGTTTGCCCCCAAATTTCTTTCAAGATAATTGGGAAACCATAGGAGAGGATCTGATAAAACTAGTTCACAATTTCTTTGATACTGGATATATGCTAAAGGAAATGAATACCACTTTTATATCCCTCATTCCTAAGGTCCAACTCCCCTTTACGCCAGGGGACTTTAAACCAATATCTCTTTGTAACACAACTTACAAACTCATTTCCAAAAGAATGAAACCTTTGCTGTGTAAGATCATCTCTCCCTACCAATCTGCCTTAATTCTAGGGAGGCAGATAACTGACAACACTATGGTTTCTCATGAGATTATTCATAATATGAGAACCAGAAGAGATCTACAGGAATGGATGGTCATTAAGATAGATATGTCAAAAGCTTTTGACAGAGTTGAATAACCCTTCCTATTAGTTGTCCTAGAAAAAATGGGTTTCTCAAAAACTTGGTGCCATATCATACATCAATGCAGATCAACTACTAGTCTTGCAATCTTATTGAATGGAGTCCCTTGTGAAACCTACAATCCAACTAGAGGGATTAGGCAAGGGGATATTTTGTCCCCTTACCTCTTCATCCTATGGATGAAAGTTTTCTCCAGAACTCTAAAGAAAGCGGAAAACGAAGGAAAAATACATGGCATCAAAATTGTGAAAAAAGCTCCTCCCATTAGTTATTTATTATTTGCGGATGATTGCATCATTTTCTTCAAAGCAAACACAAATGAAGCTAATAACATCCTTGACATGATTTCTAGTTTCATCTCCTGCTCTGGGCAAATGATAAATCTCTCTAAGTCTGTAATCTTTTCAAGCAATAACACCTCTTTTGATAAGAAATTGAGTATAACAGGTCTCATGAAGGTTAATCCTATATCCCTTAAAGATAAGTATCTAGGGTCTCCCTTCTTTTCTAACAAGTCAAAAGTTAAAGCCTTTCATCCAGTGATTGATCTCATCAAACACAAGATGGGGGGATGGAATAACAAAACTATCAACCCCGCGGGGAAGATGGTCTTGATCAAACATGTAACTTCCATGATGGCAAATTATCAAATGAGTATTAAAATACCAAAAACAATCACTGATGAGTTGAATAAAATCCATAGGGATTTTTCATGAGGCAAAGAAGATGGTAAATCAAAAGGTGTTTACCTGAAATCTTGGACAGGAGTGTGTACCCCTTTAGAGAAAGGAGGGCTAGGTTTCATAAACTTGGAAAAATTTAACAATGCTCTAATCTCCAAGATGGGATGGAGAATGTTTCAACAACCTAATACCTTGGGTGCACAAGTCATGCATGCCAAGTATTTTGAAAATTCAGATATTATGCACATGTCTGCAATACCAAAACCAACAGACTCTTGGGTATGGAAAGGCATCTTAGATGGCATAGCAAACATTCAAAAGTATGGAAAATGGCTAGTGGGAAACGACAACAAAATCAATATTTGGAAGGACAGTTGGGTTGAAGGTTCAGATTATCTAATCAGTAAACCTAACAACTGCCCTACAAATATTGAAAAGGTGGCTGATCTAATGAATGAACATCAACAATGGAACTTACAACTGATTCTCACCATCTTTAACTCTCATACTTCTAGGAAAATAACACACACACACAAACATTCATACTGGTCAGGAAGATAGAGTTATTTGGTATCTGTCAAAGGATGGAAAGTTCTCTGTGAAATCTCTTTACAAAGAGTTAACACATAGAAATATCAATAGAAGAGAAACAAAAAATTGGATTTCCATCTAGAATCTAGTTGTCTCCCCTTCTATCAAAGTTTTCCTTTGGAAAGTTGCCCACTGTATCTTACTAACATGAGCTAGAATGGGAAAACACCTTCACTATATTGACAAAATTTGTAAAATATGCAATTGTCAAGAGGAAACCATATCACATATGTTCATCAATTGCCCTGTAGCTCAACAAGTCTGGAGAGAACTCCACTTTGAACCAAATGAAATTTTCAACAATAGGGATGACTTCCATGAGTGGTTAACAAATCTTCTAAACGTCAAAAGTCACAGAACCCACTCAATGGGATGGGCTGAGATGTTTTCTGTTGTCATATGACACATATGGAAAGACAGATGTGATTTGACTTTTGAAAAGAAAACGCCAAATGCTGGTAGGATATCTAGGAATATTATTTATTACATAAACTACCAGAAAGTTGAATTTGACAGGAAAAATTGCAACTTCTCTAATGTGTCTTACTCCAAAGAGGAGGCTGAAAATCAAAAAATTGAATTCAGATTAAGAAGGATGCCACCAATACTCTTCACTTTGAAAATAAATGTGGCAATCTATCTAAAACCTACCACTGGAAGTTATAGTATGGGTTTAATCCTTTTCGATCATACATGACATTGCAGGGGAGCAAGATGAGCAGTGTTTGGGAAAAATTCAGATGAGGAAGTGAAACAAAAGGCGGCACTGGAGGCATACAACTGGACGACAACATTAGGAAGCAGAATGGATTTTGAATCCAACTCCTGCCAAATAATCAAGCTAATCAGGAGCATGCATGCATACAAGATAGGAGCCCGTTTCTCTCTAGATTACGACGGAAAGGAAGTTTTTGAAGTTGGAACTTGGAGCACAACTAATGACATGGAATTTTTTTTAGCAGTCAACCTTGCTAAATATAGCATCGACTGTAATTTTGGTGGGTCTTGGGACCATCTTACTGTAACAAGTATTATCCCGAACATTATCGACAATATTTTTCCTTCTCGTTTTAAATTTTATCAACCAACAAATGTAATAGCTAATACTATTTCACAAGGTTTGGACGCAAACCAAAGGGTTTCTGGCAGTTTGCTCAGCAACTCCAACCCAGAGGTGATCGCCAGTTGAGGTTTCATTCCTCTTTATCTATTAAAAAAAGAAAAAAAAAACACCTTTCTCAGGAACGGGTCTCATTCCCTATGTTACTACCAAATGCACCACGCTTGCCAAAATCGGAAAAATCAAATGAAAGCAATGAACAATCTTAAGACAAATGCACGATAAAGAACTTTCTTTTATCCCTTGAGTCAATGAATCAATAACAAAGCAACATAGCTAGAAAATGAGTAACCATACAAGTAATGGCAATTGCTATTAACTCCTTATTACCCAAATGAGGAAATTGTTGGAATATATGCCACATTGGTTATGAGTCAAGTTACAGAAGATCAAGTCAGCTGGTAAATCCTACATTCAAGCTACCTATTCAAGATTAGTTTGTTATCTTCTGAGGTTAGGTTTACTGCTTCTTCTATTATTATCCTATATAAACAGGAATATTTATGTAACTGTAGAATTATCTCAGAATGTTCTGATGATCTATACAATTTCCCCTTTGAGGTTTATCAGTGGATATAAATCGAGTGACCGAACCACTTTAATCTCTTGTCAACCACTTTAATCTCGTCTCTTTTATTATCTCTGATTCTTATTCTTATCATAAATCTAATAAAAAAAAATTATAATATACAAATATATTATACGTTGTCAGAAAATAGTCCCCCGTTGCTGGTTGAGCTCAAGTCAGGTGCCTCCATAGCTCACCTATAACTCCTCTGAAGGGTCAAAAGACTTTCAACATACATTGTAAATTTGTAAGAGGGATGACCAATATTGGCACCTAAGAAGGAGTTGGCGCTTTCATCTCCAGTAATTTCAATCTTGCTGAAAGTTTTCGTCTTCCGATTATAAGAATGAACGAAAACAGAATCGCGATAACGAGGTTCATCACTCTCCACATCAGATAGTTCTAAGATCAAGTACTCAGTTCCCTCGACAACGTGAAGCCGAACATATTGACAACTCCATCAAATAGGTAACATGATAATCTCTTTAGTCCATTTGATGTTACTAGTATTTGTAGTACTTGTATTTTTGTCGCAGTCGTCATCAAGTATCCACAGATTGACAGTGTGATTATCTGGGTTCTTTACTATAACTAGATGCCCATCCAATTCCATAAGATAATAAGAGTTAGGCCGATCAATACCAATCATATCAAGGTCTGGTATAACTCTGTAATCCTCTATCCCGACATCAAATGCCACTAGCATGGGACGAATATCATTGTAATACATCCAATATATGGAACCATTCGCATAAACGGAACCATATAGATCTTTAGAGAACTTATCTGACGGTGGTACCTTATCAATCCTTCTCCAAGCAGTGTCGCTGCCTAGAGTCAAGGCCTCGCACATTTTGTAATTCTCCTCTTCGTCTTCGTATATTGTGTACTCCATGTACCCTTCCAATTTTGGAAGCTCATACCCAGATATGCTCCACATGCAAATCACTTTGTATTCCCTTGTTGTAGGATAAAATCCAAATTCATAAGTACGATATACATCTACTTTCGATAAGTCACATAATTTCTCTACTTGTGCTAAGTAAGATGATCTGATCCAAGGTGTCGCTTCTTTGGTGATGACATTGTATAGACCTGCAGCATGATCCTCTTTAACTTCATTGTCAGAGTCCATATCTTTTCTTTCTATTTTGTCGATTAAGCATATCATACCGTTGATGGGTTTTTGTATATGCTGACAAACCAACAAATCTTTATTCGATATGGCTTGCATGGTTTTTGTTGCTGTAGTTATTTCTTTGTGGTTTGTGTCTATGCAAAAGTTTGCTGTACAAGGAATCTCAAATTTAACGCTTTCATCCTTGGGAAAAGACACCATGAGATTCACGATGAAGACCCGTGGACTTTTTAATACAGCTTTACTGGTCAAAAAATAGAGATGTGGACTTGTTTTCAATTGCCGTCGATGGTGTAATTTGATCAACCAATGATCCTTTTCAATCAAGGATTGCCAAGATTTGCATACGCGTTTGAAATGCACAAGCGATTTCAATGGAAGTCTGCTTAGTATCTCACATAGTATTTGATCATCAATGCAGCTAGTAGTAGTACCCTTCATCTTTTTCATGGTGGACGAAAAAGAAAAAGCTTCGCGGGGAAAAACTATATGGACCGAGTTTGAAACTATCGATATTTCCTTTCTTTTATAGGCACAAACTTTCTTGCAAACTAAGAAAATAATCATGATGGGATTGGGACTCGAACCCGGTCCTAACACCGTGTTTGGATACACTTCAGAAAAAGTTTTTCGACTTCTAGAAGCAAAAAGAAAATCAACTTTTTTGTGATGGAAAATACTTTTACTTCTGACTTTTACTTTTTAACTTGAGCTTCTGGAAAAGCATAAGCACTTTTACTTCTCATTCCCAAACGCGCCATAAAACAATTAATTAGGAAACAAAGGTATATTTTAGGACGACTTTCTATGCATGGCCACTAGCAAGGAATCTAAGGGATATTTTAGGACGACTTTCTATGCATGGACACTAGCAAGGAATCTAAGGTATATTTTAGGACGACTTTATATGCATGGGCACTAGCAACACTGGTTTAAGTTTGAATTATGCCGAGACCACACACACATCAGTGTAGAAGTAAGTACTAGGGAGAGTTGATTGAGGTTCATTTCAAGAAGAAATACTACTGCTGGACATGGCGATGAGAGGTATTATTGTAATCAAAATTCTTTCTGATAATACACAAGGCAGGAGACGAGATGCTGTGTAAATAGAAAAACCTAAACATTGAAGGTCTGGATGCTTATCCTATAGCGGATATAGTCAAATCTGTTGCGATTTTTATTGAAACCCTAACTCTCGAATCAGAGTGTATCCGATAACATAGAAGAAGTGCGACAATACTGGGGACTGACGGTTCAACCGTGTTCAACGGTAATGCTGGCACTTTGGATGTAACCAACGTCGCAATTGTGAACTGATGATCTGGCAGGCCGCGTGTCTCCCATCCATATCGTATAATCGTACTTCGTGGATATATAATTATTGCCTATATAGACATTGGTACATCTTATTCAGTTGGAGTGTGAAGAAAATTCGGCAAAAAATATAAAGGATTATTGTTCAAAAATAATTTCTAACGCAACATCTCTACAACCAAACTGCTCAAGCAACCAGAAAATATATACTGCAATGGAAAATAAATAATCTCAGAAAGACTCGCGAACAAGACTAATCTTCAGATGCATCAGATTCGTCATCAGATTTGTCAGAATTATCAGATTCGTCGTCATTATTGTATTTCGAAGAGTCTTCATCAGATTCTCCCTCAGAGTCATTGTTAGAACAATTGATGAAGTCTGGTCTCTCATCAGGATCGCTGTACATCATATCCCAGTACACTTCTTTTTCATGCTCATCTTCGAGGTCATCTTCAACCAATCGCTCAATCTCTCTGGAACGTCGGTCTGGATTAATTTTGCGATCTCGTGGCACCCACACGGGTTCATATTCTGAAGCATCTGAATCCGAATCTAAACCGTCATCATGAGATCGAAGTTTCTCCTCAGCTGCTAACTTCCTGCGCTGGAATCGTTCCCTCTCTTGTTGATAATCAACTAACATCTCGTCATCATCCCTTCTCTTCAAGAAGTTATCATGAGTAGCTTTTGAGTGATTGAGGTGTATTCCATTCATAACTTTC
This sequence comes from Papaver somniferum, assembly GCF_003573695.1. NCBI lineage: Eukaryota > Viridiplantae > Streptophyta > Magnoliopsida > Ranunculales > Papaveraceae > Papaver > Papaver somniferum. Next base: position 158,189,482 of record NC_039365.1, on the reverse strand, counting down.
TTAGCATTTTTCGATGATTGGTCCATATTGGAACGATCTTTGGATGCAAAAGTCTTGGAATCCTCTTCAGAGGAGATCGAAGAGTAATAGTAATCATAATCACTGCTGCTGCTGGAAGTCACCATTGTCTGGAACCAGAGACGCAGAGTTATGGATATGCTAATGATTTTTTCACAACGAAATGGTAATTCTTAACTCTTACCTTTTTACGTTTCCACTAACAATAGTGATGGTAATGCAAGAGTTAACACTCCAAAATTCGCTTGTTTCGTCGAGTCTACAAAAGATGAGCAAAACTCAGATTTTCATAAAATCATGAAGACTTCCACCATGCGAACATTAATCACCGGATTAAGAAAACTAAACAAATATTTCATCATAAATAATTTTTTGTTTTTAATATTGGTCAAAGTTAGGTTTTGATTTTCGAAAATATATGTATACATATATATAAATAAATAAAAACATGATTAACTCACGTAAAAAATAAAATAAAAATTTGACGTGAGCCTAAGCTCACGTGATCTTGTCAAAAAAAATTTTTTTGTGGATGCTCCACGGTTTGATAAAAAAAAAAGGGAGAAAAGTCTCTTTTCCTACGTGCGATCGTCCGTCTTTGAAACGAAGGTTTATTTCGGTTTTGTGAAAAGTTCACACCTTTTGAGATAAAGTTTTGGTTTCCATGAAATCTCATAAACAAAATTTTATCACTGGACACAGGTCTATTAAAAAAGAAAAAAATCTCTCAAGGTAGGGATTATTGCTAGTCTCTTGAACTAACGATCGAACGAACATACGTTTAATAAAACAAGGGTTTTTCTACAAAACTCACACTTAATATATGCACATGTATATGATTTTAGCATGAACAACTCATGAACAAATCACCAAGTTTCTGGGGAAAAAAAACGCTTACCTAGTCGGTGCCGGCCGGAAGTTGTCTGATGAACATGAGGGTGTGACACATTTTCACCTATAAATACACTAGCTGTGACTCATTTTATCACTAATAAACTTGTTTGTAGGTGTTTTCGGGCAAATAAACGTTTTTAGAAGAATCAGCTGAAAAAACTGTAAAAGGCCCTGCGGAGGACAGTTGCTATTCGGACTTTCATTGTTGGCTAAGGGGTACTCAATTACTAAGGGGCCCTCTAATTTCTATTCACACCCCAGGACACCCCATCTACTAAATGCACCCACGTTTTGGTTAGAGGAAACCTTTTCTTCCCTGTTTGAATTTGTTTTTGGCGGGAAAATTATTTTATGAACAACGAACTCGGAGTTATTCACTGGATAAAAACCGGAGATTGATGATTGGACCTTTCTTGATTATTTTGATTGTTATGGGCCTATTACGGGTAAACATGGCCGGTAAGAATTTCACTATCAAAGAAAAAAGGAAATTCACGTGGATTTGGATTAATACAGGGAAGTCAATATTAGGGATTCTGTTAGAAATATTTTTGGTACTTACGTGAGTTCTACTTCTGCTGAAACAAATATTAAACGTGAAGAGAGTGTGCAGGTTTCCATCCTACGCGTGAGAAGATAAACAGGAAAGAAAATATTCACCGAGTTCTTCACAAGGGTGAGAGATATCTGGAAAAGATTTGGAAGATATTCTATAAGATTTGTTTACAAGATTTGATTAGGATTGATTTGTTTCCACTAAACAGGGGTGGTAATTGCGTTGAAATCGAAAAGGGAAGGATATTTTATCATTTGGAACAAAACATGGAAAGGAAGATATTCACGGGTTTCTGTTATTTATCTTTGGAAGAATTTGCGCATTTACGGGAGAAGATATTCTGTCAGACTTGGTTTTATTCTCACAGGAAGTTTGGAAAGTTTAACAACCAACAAAAGACGCGTGAAGGAGTCAAGAAAGGGAAGAAAATATCTCGAAGATATATTATTTTACTACCGAGTAATGGAAGAATTTTTGGAGTGATTGAGCGATATTTCTTGGTTTTGGTGGCTATATAAAGAGTGTTGATGTTTCATAGAAGGGTATCGAGAGTTGGGAGAGTTTGTAACGCCTGTTTAGCGGTTTATGTTATTTTTCTCCTTTTCTTCATTGTAAACACCATTTGAGCTATATAAAAAATATTTTGAGAGTGTCTACATCATGAGTAGCTAAACCCCAATATTGGGACGACGGAGGAAGCTGAATTTCATACATGGGTAAAATTATTTTATTCTCTATATGACTTTTGCACTAATTGAAATAGAATCATGATTTTGATTAATTAGTTGTCATTTCATTTGATGGGTCATGCTTTCTTAGATGTTTTGATGTCTCATACTTAGTATTTACAACTAATATTTTGAGAATCTATATTGGAAAAAAATAAGAGTCCATGTTTTTATTTATTGAGCTAGAATTGTTGAAGAATAAATAATTGAACTTGATGATATGAATTCGGTGAAATCCTAGTCCCAGTAACTCTCTCTTTTATTTATCATTTTCATTAAATCTTTTAATTTAATCTTCACAAGTCTTAGAGTTCGAATCTTTATTACTACAACAACAATTAAAAATCACACCATTTTGGCGCCGCTGCCGGGGATTTGTTTTTAGATTAATTTTTAGGTTTATTTTTATTTATTTTGTAAAGTATTTTTATTTCATTTTAGATTATTTTTTTCCTTTTTATGCGTTTCTTTTTGTATTTGTTTTCAGGGACTTTTTGAGGATGATGACTTCTTCTGAGGAGACGTCACCTAAGATGATGCTGGCGGAATATAAGCTTAGAAAGTCAAATTATCAGGAAACCTCATCTGAGATGACGCTTGTTGAATATAAGCGTTGGCAACGGTATGGAGTTTCTGCTCCACATGAGGTAAGTGAAGAATCACCTTTAACAATATATGAGAAGTATTACAAACACACACCGCCTAGTTGGAAAAAAGATTGAGAGTTATTGAATGTCAAAGATTATTTAATGATGATGATGATAAGTCTAGTAGTGACTCTCCGTTCCAGACAAAATTTGTAGATGACCCTGTGGATGATTGTGTAGATGATGATTTGCCTAATTTCATAGATGAATCTATCTCACAAGATAATTCACCAAACTTAGAGGTTGTTTATATACCCCTAGACTTCCAAAGGTTACCTAATATAGGGTTAGAATTGTGTGCTTCTGAAATTTTATTGGAGTACTTTGCATCTAAATACCCAGAGGACTTGCCTATTCCTGATATAGTGCATGAGCCAATTGATATTTCGGCAGTCCCAATAGTATCCCCATATTTTGTTCTATACGCACTTCCATGTGAAGTAAAAACTAGGTTTAGGGGTAATTCTCTATTACAGACAGTTTCAATGTTACCATATTTTCATAGCATAATTGTGAAGTTGTCGTTTGTAAATACTGTATTTTGGGTTGATCCCCAAATTTTCAGGCTGTTCATTTCTGTGGATCCATTTCTGTACATTCCAGTAGGTATATTTATTTTATTTTATTTTATTTTTATTTTGGTTTACTTTTTGCATTTCCCATCTTAATATTTACGTTGGATGACTAAATTACATTGAGGACAATGTAATGTTTAAGTGTGGGGGAGAGGTTAACTTTTTACTTTATTTTTTCAGGAATTTCCTTGCAAATCATGACCAGTTGTGTAGCGGGTCTGTTCCTTTTTCTTGCATGTTATGAACACGCAAGTGTGACACATTTTCACCCATAAGTACACTAGCTGGGACTCATTTTATCACTAATAAACTTGTTTGTAGGTGTTTTTCGGCAAATAAACGTTTTTAGAAGAATCAGCTCAAAAAACTGTTAAAGGCACCTCCGGAGGACAGTTGCTATTCGGACTTTCGTTGTTGGCTAAGGGGTACTCAATTACTAAGGGGAAACCTAATTTCTATTCACACCCCAGGGCACCCCATCTACTAAAGGCACCCATGTTTTGGTTAGAGGCAACCTTTTCTTCCCTGTTTGAATTTGTTTTTGGCGGGAAAATTATTTGATGAACAGCGAACTCGGAGTTATTCACTGGATTAAAACCGGAGAGTGATGATTGAACCTTTATTGATTATTTTGATTGTTATGGGCCTATTACGGGTAAACAGGGCCGGTAAGAGTTTCACTGTCAAAGAAAAAAGGAAATTCACATGGATTTGGATCAATACAGGGAAGTCAATATTAGAGATTCTGTTGGAATTATTTTTGGTACTTACGTGAGTTCTACTTCTGCTGAAACAAATATTAAAAGTGAAGGGAGTGTGTAGGTTTCCATCCTACGCGTGAGAAGATAAACAGGAAAGAAAATATTCACCGAGTTCTTCACAAGGGTGAGAGATCTCTGGAAAAGATTTGCAAGATATTCTATAAGATTTTTTCACAAGATTTGATTAGGATTGACCTGTTTCCACTAAACATGGGTGGTAATTGCGTTGAAATCAAAAAGGGAAGGATATTTTATCGTTTGGAACAAAACAGGTCAAGGAAGATATTCACGGGTTTCTGTTATTTATCTTTGGAAGAATTTGCGCATTAATGGGAGAAGATATTCTGTCAGACTTTGTTTTATTCTCACATGAAGTTTGGAAAGTTTAACAACCAACAAAAGACGCGTGAAGGAGTCAAGAAAAGGAAGAAAATATCTCGAAGATATATTCTTTTACTGCCGAGTAATGGAAGAATTTTGGAGTGATTGAGCGATATTTCTTGGTTCTGCTGGCTATTTAAAGAGTGTTGCTGTTTCATAGAAGGGTATCGAGAGTTGGGAGAGTTTGTAACGCCTGTTTAGCGGTTTATGTTATTTTTCTCCTTTTCTTCATTGTAAACACCATTTCATCTATATAAAAAATATTTTGAGAGTGTCTACATCATAAGTAGCTAAACCCCAACACTGGGACGACGGAGGAAGCCGAATTTTATACATGGGTAAAATTATTTTATTCTCTATATGACTTTTGCACTAATTAAAATAGAATTATGATTTTGATTAATTAGTTTTCATTTCATTTGATGGATCATGGTTTCTTAGATGTTTTGATGTCCCATACTTAGGATTTACAACTAATATTTTGAGAATTTATCTTGGAAAAAATAAGAGTCCATGTTTTTATTTATTGAGCTAGAATTGTTGAAGAATAAATAATTGAACTTGATGATATGAATTCAGTGAAATCCTAGTCCCAGCAACTCTCTCTTTTATTTATCGTTTTCATTAAATGTTTAAATTTAATCTTCACAAGTCTTAGAGTTCGAATCTTTATTACTACAACAGCAATTAAAAATCACACCATTGGTCTGCCGGTGGCGGCGCCGGTCGACGCTGGCGGCTCTGGCGGAATTTTCCGCTCTTCTTCCAGCTGCTGACGTGAAGGGGGAGAGGGATGAAGGTGGTGGTCTGTCGTGTAGAAGAAACAAAGAAAAAAGGAGAAGATTAATTCCTTTTATATCAAATTTTGTTTCCAAAACCTAATTTCACAAGGATCTTTTTTCTTGGTCCCGGACCCGTGAATCCTAAACCGACCAAGGTTCCATCACTAAATCAGCGGGCCTACATCAGTTTAGACTCGTTGGACAATTCTCTATCATGCCACTGGGATCTTCGATAAAGTCATGGTTTGCTCATACAATCTAAAACCCGGTAACATATTATCTTACGACTAAGTTCAATTACTTACTTCGTTTATAATTAGAAAATCACCATCCAGTGCTGACTGAGGAACATGACTGTCCCTCACTAAGCAGGGGACTTAATGTAGATGGTGTATTTTCAACAAGGGTTAAAATCGTAAAACCGTAATTGTAATGCTCCTGATCCAGCAATCAGATGAGTATTGAGGCTTATGTCTCTCATCGAAGCATGAAAGCTCATGCCACATGAATCTCTGACTGAGAATACTATCTCTCAGAGTATATACAGATGTGCAGTCTCTCAGCTGAGGCAATGGCGTATCTCATGAATACTGAGTAATTTCAGTAATTACTTCTATATAGAATCGAAAGATTAGACGCTCCTAGACGACTTACCTGCTAGTATAGAGCAATAACGTCTTCAAGATGTAACAATGTTTTACCTGACTATGTAAAGAAAATATGACGCTTCAACAAGCTCATATCGCTCAATTCTCAGATAATTAATGCTCCTAGACAGCATTCCTGCTAGTATAGAGCCTCAATTAATTATTTATAATCTTTAAATTCATTAGCTGATATTTGGAAACATTCTATGTTCTTCATAATATTTCGTTACTTCAGTTCATGATTTTCCCAGCAGAATTTCATGGGTTAGTAATAAATATTCAACGAACGGGTATCTGAGAAGCTATCGAGCAAGCCCCGACCAAAATGGTGCAACTGTACTCAACAATAATGCACAAACGAGCACCTGAATGCACGAACGAGAATTCCAAAACACGAAGGAACGATGAACCTATGCAAAATAGGAAGAAAAATAATAACAATAAAATATTAGCAAAAGTGCTAGGGAACTGGGCCAACCGGCCGGCCAGTCACGCCGTGGCCAGTCCCACGCCCAATTCTTTATTTCCCAATTCTTTATTTTATTATATTTTATTATTTTTCCCTGATCTCATGAAAATCTCTTCATTTGAACAAATCTCCTTCGTCTCAAGGAAACTCCTCGGTTTCATGGTGTTTCCTCATATCAAAGAAATAATAAAAATTAGGAAAGGTGTCGTGGAACCGGGTACACTAGCCAGCCGGACTTGCCCTAGCCGTGGCCGATTCCACACCTCATGATTCCTTATTATTTTGTTATTATTTCCCTCATCCCATGAAAATTCCCTGATTTCATGATATTTACCTCAACTCATGAAAATTACATAAAATTAAGGAAAAACTCACGGGACCGGGCTCATTGGCCGGCCGGCCATGCCCTAGCCGTGGCCAGTTCCACACGCTCTTGTTTTATTATTTTAATATTATTTGTTTCCCTCATCTCATGGAAACTCCTTCACTTCAAGGAAATTCCCAAGTTTCAACAAACTCCTTGATTTCATGATATTTCTCTAAAATCATGAAAATAATATATAATTAGAGAAAGTGCCATGGGACCGTGTTCATTGGCCGACCGGCCACACCTTATCCATAGTCGGTCCCACACTTCATGACTTCCTATTTTATTATTATTATTTCCATAATCTCATGAAAATTCCCTAACCTCATGAAATTCCTCAGTTTCATGGTATTTCCTTCACATCAGGGAAAATACTTAAAATTACATAAAGATGGGAAAGGTGTTGCGGGACCGAGATTGCTAGCCGTGGACGGTCCCACACCTTACAATCCCCTAGTTTATTAATTATTTTTCATCATCTCATGAAGATTCCTCAGTCTCAGCAAAACCCTGAATCCTTCATATTTTCTCAAAATGTTTCTCAAACGCGCATCAAAAAACATCGAAACTCTCAAGACTGATACAAGGACATTATGATGACATAGGCATGTCTCCTTGACCGACCTAGGGCCGGCCCTAGGGCTTGCAAATATCCGGTCCCACATGTTTTAATAATTTTGACATAATTTGCTCAATTGCTCATATTGGGTCCAAACTCTTCTCAAACAACTTGGAGTTTTCTCAAACGACCATCAGCGGGTCCCGCGACCACCAAGAGTCAGTCTAATGCCCTCTTGGACGGTCCCTCATCTCTTCATAATTAGGTTTCATCACCTAAAGCTGAGAGGAGCACCATTTTAATAAAGGATTAAACCAACATTTAATCATCCTTTCACCAATTGGTCTTCAAGAGACTTTGGTATTTTGCTCATTTGAGCATCTGGGCGTTACATGGTCGAATCGTCATCCCATGTAGCCAGTCCCTCCTTCACTCCGTGGTTGATTTTCAATAAATCATCAATTGATCAAAAATTAGGATGTCGAATCCAGAGCTCTGCAAAAACATAATTCTGAGCAGATTCAAACACTAATAATTTTACGTTGATCCCGTGATTAACACTTTAATAATTATGCTCAGCTCAGATGTCATCATCTTAAATTAACATTTTCATTTGATCCTAATACCAACAATTCATCAAACGAGCAACATTTGCTCAGACGAGCAATATTTGCTCAGACTAAGGAATATTGGTTCAACATCAATATTCAACGATTCTGCAACATTTGCTCACCTTGAGTTATCAACATTTATCCGATACCTTTGTCTCAATAGACATGTTTAATTCATGAGTCTTAGAACATTTGCAAATCACGTTCGACTCAGCAATACAAGGACTCATCATTCTATGAAGTCAGCAAATGGCTCCACAATTACGAGACATCAATCGTGTCACATGGGGGATATTAAATAGGGTTTTGGTCTGGCGGTCTATGAGATGTGTGTTCATACACTCGACGAGAATGTGAGCAAGTCGTGCAATCAGTTGGAGGAGTTAACAAAGTAGTGGGTAGAAAATCAACCAAGTCTCTGCACGATGAGCAACTGGTTTTAACACGATTTCCACTTCCCCGCTCTTTGACTCCAACAACTGTCACACTTCATGGGATCAAGGTGTTTACAATTCTAGAAATACAAATAAGTCTCTGAATGATGAATGATATAACGGACAATCTCTCGTCAAGCAGAAATACAAGAGATTAAGAACTCAGCATTCAATTAGAACTTATCTTATTTTCTTTACGCAGAATACACAACACACTTACAATCTATGATCACCATTGATCTCACACATCTATCAGCTTCCCTCCTACACCCATCCTCTCTTGTGACTGAATTGACTATGGAACGTCCATTGTCTTGGTTTAGGCCGGAGTCCTACAGATTGATCTCTCGAACTTAAAGTACTCCCTTCTTGCAGTGCATCTGTGTGAGCTTGATCATTTGCTCGGTTCAAGGAGTCTCCTCCGCACGGTCATCTCCTCAATCCTGTAAAAACCAGCAAATCGTTTTTCCCCGTCTACAACATGAACATTAATTATAGCCACGTTTTGCAAAGATTGCACTCCTTATTGATAAATATTTTAGGTTCATGTACAACCGATTTTAGAAAGTAACCTACTTAAGTATGCGTACGGTTATACGTACTTAAGTAGCCGGATTTGAGTTTGTTTTAGTTTTCAAACTCAGCAGAAATTTACGGACGTGAACTTTCCGCTAGTATGCGTACAGGTACGCGTACTTTAGGTAACCGGATGAGTTTGGTTTTCATTTTGAAACTCAGCAGAAATTCACGGATGTGAACTTCTGCCAGTATTCGTACGGGTACGCATACTTACACAGTCTCCTACAACCTTTTTTGAATACACACAAGTATGCATACTTTAGGCTCCCGGTTTTGGACTTATACACTGATGTGAGAACACATTATTCTTATATCCAAAGATGGTTACAAGATTCTAAACTCTTTATTTCAATCATTGAAACATTCTTTTATAATGACAATAGCCGTTTTCACACACTATTAGCATCAAAGAAATTTTCAAGATATTGAAATAATCATTATCGAAACAATCAAGTCTTACACCAAATGATTGTATCACACAAACCATGTAAGATGTTACTCGGCAATTTTCTCATGATGAACCTCGTCGAAAAAAAAGATTACCAACACATATTTCGAGAAATATGTAAGTGAGATATACTCAGCTCGAAATCTCAAATGTGTATAGAGAAAACTATATCGTAACACGAATTATGTCTCAATATAGGAGATAAAGTATAAATAGACTTTCCAAGTGATAGATGAGTTTAAGTCTCCACATATCTTTTGTCGATGAAGTTCCACAAGCTCTCCTTAGTAGTTCTTCGTCTTCAAGTGATAAACGCCGTGAAGTCTAAGCTCAATTATACAAACTATGTCTTAGTCTAAATAGGTTTGAAATCAAGACTTAAGGTTTTGATCACTAACATTGACAAACATGCTTGAGATAACACCGCATGCGAGTTCGACCGAGCAGTGCTCTAAAATTAACCAAATCTATGTTGATTGCTGCATCTTTTTTTTTTCCTTTTCAGAATAAGGAGCTATAATTATAAAGATATATTCTCAAAAATCTTAAGATGAGATGCAATGTGATATATATATAAAAGGGAAAACTGTTGTGATTTTTGTATGTGTTTTTCTTGTGTGGAGAAAAACTCAATTTTTAATATTTTTAAAGTTGCAGTTACAAAAGGAGAGCAGTTCTGTTGTACGATGACATGTCAAAAATTTGTATAGAATATGAAAATTGAATAAACACAACCACCAAATAGATTACAAAGTTAGATTCTAAACCTAACTTAATTTAGCAGGAATCATGGTTACATTTATCATGTGCAACAAGCTTTTTAATCATAAGTGACAATGTTAACGAGTTTAGTCTAGTGATGGTTTGCAAAATATATACTCACAAAATCTATAGCAATAGTTTTCTTAGTCTCCGGATCCATCCCTGGGTGTAAGTTTCGGGTTATGCTTCGGAAAGTTATCCTTAAGATTAGGCTTTGAAAATTGTTATAACAATTTTTTTATGTCTAGGAGACCTGGCCTTACCAATTATAAGGGAAGGAATGATTTTGTATCGACTAAGGGGATTCGGTTGTCAATGGCAGTTGGGTTATCCATGGAAAGATATGTGCTCATTTAACCGAAGCTGGAACATAGATGAATAATTTTGCGGTCCTTATTGGTGGGGAAGATTAAAAAATTTGGGATATCGATGAGAAAGTTCTATTCTTAGTTAAGTCTGCAAAGGAAACACTGAGAAGTAATAATGATGCAGATCCAACAACAAAGTTATATGGAAATCAATGGTTCATTATATACTTTAATTCAGTGCAATACTGAAAGATTCGGAAAGTTGACTGATGTACAACGCAAGATTTCGTAATTAAGAAGTTAAGAAAGGAGATTCCTACTCGGTGTTGCGTTTAAAGGATGGTGAATCTTTACACCATATTTTATGGAGATTTAGATTTTGAGAATTTGAGCTTGGATTTATAGAATTTTTAATTAAAAACCGGCACATGATCTTATACTTTCGTATAAGTCTGTTGTTAGAGAATACGAAACTTAGTCTTTATTTCCTGTTACAGTATTGTTTTTCAGTTTACAGTTCTAGTTAAACTTGTTATGTCTTGCTTGCCAAGTTACGGAAATTATATTTCCTGTATGACAAGTCGTGTAAACATATATATATATATATATATATAAACTGAGTTTCATCTTTGATTTTCTCACGTTTTGAGAAAAGTATCAATTCTAAATTTTGTCTTGGCATCAGACAGGTCGACCCTTCATACAACCTGTTTAGGGTTTCTTTCTTTATCTTTTTTCTTTTCTTACTTTCATCTCTCTCGACATGGCTACTTGTTGATGGTGGATTTTCGACAAAGGCTAAAATCGTAAAATCATGATCTTGCATATTTCTGACACGGCTTCAAACACGTATGTGAAACTCACATTTTAGGATTCGTGAAAGCTCATTTCACAATCTCTGATCGAGCGTACACCCTCTCAGAGCATGCATGAATATGTGATTCGTAAAACCTCTCAACTGAGCTTTCAACACTTCGCATATTTCATCAATACTTTTGTATAGGAATCGATAATGATTGGACGGCTCCTAGGCATATTGCATGCTAGTATAGAGCGTCAACATCTTCAGGATGTCTCAATGTTCCCTGTCTATACATTATTGATATTCATAACGAGTATGATGTCTCTACCATCTCATACCTCGATTCTCGAATAATCGTTCCTAGACATATTACATGCTAGTATAGAGCAATTCACTGATTAATTCTAGTGCAACATTCATCAATTGGATTTCTAGAAAATAATCTATTTTGTATCATTAATCCATTTTATGGCTTATCCTCAGTTGGATTCCATGGATTAGTAATAGATATCCAATCTATCTCATTACTCCATTTCATGGGTTATTCCCAGCTGAATTCCATAAATTAGTAACAAATACTCACTTTTCGAGCATTTGGGCCACCACCCAATAAGCCCCGAGAAAATGGTGCGAGTGTACTTAACAATAAGGGTTAATTGGTGTTTGATACTTACATTTTGCCCAACTTTAGCGTTTGGTCTAACTTTTGTCCAACTTAGGAGTTGCTACTTGGAAATGACGTTGACCCTATTAAGTCATGACGTTTCTAAATTTTCTGATAATTAATACGGAATTACTAAAACATATTTATCTTTAGTAATAATGACTAACCGTGTCCTTAACCCATCAAACATAAGGACGCTCCATATTAGATCTCTATATATATACGATATTATTGGCTATGATTTCAAAACTTTGTTTCACTTTTTTTTTTGAAGAGTTTGTTTCACTTGTTCATCTCTCTCCGAAAAGAAACTGCATCTTCTTCTTTTTCTTAAATCCGCAAACACATAGAAACCCAATCTTCATATCGTCACCTACCTTCAATAATTTCCCCTTTCTTTTGTTTCTTTCTCATCTGTGATCAAAGAACTTGAAATTTCAGATTGAAATTAATCTTCCGCTCTAAACTTTCAGATCTAATTAAATTTCATATTTGATTCATCTGTGATTAAAACCCATATCAGAATTCATTTTCTTCGATTTGTTTTCCCAAACCCTAAATCACAACCCGTAAACCCATTAATCGTTTGCCATAAAGTATTGGTTTCATCTTGATTTTGAGATCTGATTTTGGTATTTTAAATGATTCGATGAAGTTCTGAGGAAAAGCTTAATTTGGTCACTTATTCTTATTTGATTCGTGGGTTTTTAGTGTGTTCCATCTTGATATGGGAGGTAATCTTGAGGTTGGGAATGCAATTAGGATTGTCTGGTTAAGCTTTGGATTTCCCTAAGATTAAGATATTGGGTTTTTTTAGATTTCTAATGCGTCGTTCATTACCAGTTGAAGGAGATTCGAAAACTATGTGTGGTTATTTTCTAACTTTTTTTTTTCTTTTCTGTTAGAAAATCAAAAGATGGTTGTGATTTAAGGATGGGGTTGTAATTGGGTTGTTGTGTTTCTCAGAAAATTATGTTTTTCATAATTATTGCAGTAGATTTATAAAAACTGAGCTTATTACTGACGAGTCTTTGTTTTTTTGTGATTGAATTTGTGGTATGAAAGTTAAGTTGAATGACAAAAATTGAAATGGGAATGAAGAAGAAACTGTGATTTTTAATTTGGGGAAGAACATGAAATTAGGGTTCTTCTTGTTAACGGTCAATATAACAGCGGTATGTAATTAGATTTTTTTTATTTTTTGATAATTATTAAACAGAAGTCATGGTCAACGAGTGTCAACCAAACACTAAAGCTGGACAAAATGTAAGTATCAAACACCAATTAACCCTAACAATAATGCACGAACGAGCACCCCATATATACATGAGTGAGCATCCAAATGTATAAACGAGCATTCAAAAATATGGACGGACGAGGAAACCTATGCAAAATAGGAAAGAAAATAATATAAAATAAAAGAGGTGCACGAGATCTGGCCCACCGGCCGACTGGTCATGTCGTCGTGGACGGTCCAGCCTCTCCTTTTATTTTATTTTTGTAACTTATTTTATTATTTTCCTTGTCTCTTGAAAACTCCTTGTTTGAGCAAAACTCATAGTTTCCCCATATTTCCTCAAATGATGAAAAATAATATTATAAAATAGGGAAGAACACGGGACTGGGCACAATGGTCGGCCGACCATGCCTTGGCCATGGCCAGTCCCACACCTCCCTAATTCCTTATTTTACTATTATTATTTCTTCCCTCATCTTATGAAACTCCTTCGTTTGAGCAAAAACCTGATTTTTCCATATTTCTCCAATATTGCTCAAACTACCAAAAGCCAAAAAGTCAAATGGTCACACGACCATCCGGGTTTCTCACAGAAAATATTAAAATATTATTTATTTTAATATTTTAAAATTATTGGTCGCACGAGCAAAGTTCTACTTGCTCATTCAGGCAAAATCAAGAGTTTCAGTCAATATCAAACTCTTCTGAAAATCCAAAATATTACTTGAACGCTCACCAGAAAATACCAAAATTCTCAGGATTGAGTCACGGACAATATGGTGACACGGACATACCACCTTGATCGACCAAGGTCGGCCCTTTGGTTTACATAAGCCGATCCTACACTCTATTATGATTTTGACCTAATTAATCTTTCATAATGCATAAATGGGTTCAAACTCTTTCCAAACGACTTGGAATTTTATCAATCAAACATCAGTTGGTCCCATAACCGCTACGGCCGATTTTTCACCCCTTGGTCGGTCCCCCTCTCTCCATAATTAGGTTTTACCACATAGTGGTCAGACGAGAACTATTTTAATAATGATTAAATGAGCATTTAATCATCTTTTCACCAACTGGTCTACAAAGAAATTTGGTGCATGCTCATTCGAGCACCTAGGAGCTACATGGTCGGCACATCATCCCATGTAGCCGGTCCCTCTCTCACTCGTTGGTTGATATTCAGTAAATCATCAATCGATCAAAATTAGGGTTTTAAAACCAAATGATCCGAAAACCATAATTCTGAGCAAGTTCAAACACTAATAATTTTATGTTTATCCAACAATTAACATCCTAATTAATTATATAATATTCGGTCCAACTACAAGTATTTTTAATTAACATTTTATTTGGTCCCACTACTAATAATTCATGAAACGAGCAATATTTGCTTAAACTAGCAATATTTATTTTGCTCATCTATCAACACTAAATTGCTTAAGTTAGTAAAATACACAATCAACTGGGTTTAGAACTCATTAATTCAACTATCAGTTGCTCGACCAAGCAATATTCCTCATGTTAATTCAACTACTAACATTCGAGAATTCTATTGATCCAGCAATCTATATTTAATGTTTGGTCATGCTACCAACATCTTGCTCGACTGAGCAACATGGTTCGAACGGAAAACCATTCAATATTTCTGATTCCTACTTTGTCATTTGATCATTCATGATATATTAGATCAGAAATGACTTCTTCTTCTATCTGGACAAAACTTGATGCTATCTTTTCATCTAAAATAGATGCGCATCTTATTCATCTAAAGGGGCCTCTTTCATCAGTCAAGAAAGGAAGCTCAACTATATCTGATTAAATTCACTTCGTTAAAGATATTGTGGATTCTCTTGCTGCTAGTAGTGTTGAAGTTTCTGACAAAGAATTTCGTCATTATGTTGTTACGGGTCATGATTCATCATATGAATCATTTGTTAGATACTTAATCACCACTATGGGTTTTATTTCTGCTGATGACTTTGAATCCATGTTGTTGTCTTATGATCTCCGTGTCATTGCGCAGAATCAACTTTATCTCTCTCAACCACTTGCTAATGCTGCTTCTGTAAATAGTTCTGCGGATTCTCCTTTTACAAGGGATGGAAAACCAGATGTTATTTGTCAGATATGAATTAAACCTTTTCACAATGCTCGAGATTATCTCAAAAGGATGTATACAGTGACATATCTTCCTCGTGGCAAACAAACACCGCCCAAGAATAATGCCAATAGAGGAAGACGGCCTTCTTTCAATGCTCTTGCTGCATATGCTACTTCTTTTCAATATTCCTACGCCTATGATCGGTTTCCAGATAGTGGTGCGAAAAATCATATGACCAATGATATCAACAGCTTACACACCCATTATGAGTACAATGGACCTGATCATATTTGAACTGCTGGAGGTTCCTCCTTGCCGATTTCCAATAATGGCGATGGTATTCTTGCCACTCCTGCTCGTAAGTTTCTTCCTCATGATGTTCTTCATGTTCCACATCTCTCTAAAAATATATTATTTGCTCTAAATTTTGTCTTTCAAATAATGTCTTTTTTGAATTCTAAGACTCTTTTTTCCCTATGAAGGATCGCCAAACTGGGATGTAGTACTTTGAGGAACGCTTAATAAGGAGGATATTTATACTCTACTTCCGGTTTCACATGTTTCTGCTCTTTTTGGTGAACGTACTTCCTTGCAAATGTGGCACTCTTGTTTAGGGAATCCAATGCTCAAAATTGTCAAAGCCGTTGTCTCAAAGCACATCTTACCTGTCTCTGTTTTCAAATTTTGTATGTGTCAGTCTCGTTTAGCTAATAAGAGTCATAAAATTAGTTTTACCGCTAGTACTACAATTTATGAAAATCCTTTGGATCTTATTGTTTCAGATGTTTGGTGTCCTTCTCTACTGTTATCTAATGAAGGTTTTCGGTACTATATTATTTTTGTTGATGCTTTCAGTCGTTTCACTTGGATTTATCCTATGTATACAAATATGATGTGATTGGTATCTTTGACGTCTTTTATCGACAAGTGCAAACTCTCTTTGTCGAAAAATAAAAAAAAATCCAAAATGATAATGGTACTGAATATAAGAAACTCACAAAAATTCTACAACAAACTGGTACTCAACATCGCTTTACTTGTCCCCATATATATGCTCAAAATGGTCTTGCAGAAAGACGACAACGTCACATAGTTGAACCATGCTTAACTCTCATATCCATGTATTTTGTTCCACCTTGCTTTTGGTATGCTGATTTTTCCACTTCTAAGTTTCTTATGAACCATGTTCCTTCCGTTCCTACAGGTGTTAAATATCCATATGAATTGTTGTTTCATAAAGTCCCTGATTTCCTTTCTCTTCGGACTTTTGGTTGCTTACGTTTTCCTCATCTCAGAGATTATCGATCTAATAAACTGGAACCTCTGTCATTTCTTTGTGGTTTTCTTGGATATTGTGCAACTCGCAAGGGTTACAAGTGTTTGTATATTCCTTCTTGTCGAGTTAATTGGTCGGGTCATGTTATTTTCGATGAGTCACATTTTCTTTTGCAGGTTCCAAGTCCTCGGTACTACCATCTTCCCTGGATCCCTCAAAGGTAACCTCTTCTCCACTTCTCTTCACAATATCTACACTCGTGTCTTCCCCTCCTATTTCTGATGTTTTCTCTATCATTACTGTAAATTTTTATGGTCCAACTATTCTGGTTGGCAGGTTTACTTATGTATTGCAGGTTACTCCTGCTGCTGGTTTGTCAGAGTTTATCGAACACCTGCAGTATCCTGCCGATACTCATATTTTGGCATGTAATAATAATACATCATCTGATAATACTCCCCCAAATAATACAACACAGCCACCTCTTCCAGAGATAATAATTCCAGTTGTTTGAGAATCCTCTATGTCTCCTGTTGTGGTTGGTCAGCAATCTTCTTCGTTTACCACTGCTGTCTCATCTGCTCCTGTTACCAACACAACTCCTGAAGTTGACCAGTCCTTTCCAACTAAGGTTCAACTGGGTACTTCCGCCACAACATCGGAACAGCTGCTAACTAACAGTCTTGTCTCTACTTCATCACCAGATCTTTCTATTACTTCTAGTACTTCACCTTCCCCATCTGTTTCGGCTTCACGACCACCAACTAAGAATGATAATTCTATGGTTTAAAGGGTCAATAATGGTATCTTCAAACCAAAATCTCCTTTAGCTTCTAAATATGCGACAATTACTGATGCTTTCTTTGAGCCAGCTTGTTATTCGCAGGCAAAGAAAGATCCTAAATGGCGTAAGTCTATGGATGATCAATATAATTCTCTTCTCTAGAATGGCACTTGGTTTTATATTACACGTACTCCAGATACGAATGTCGTAGAATCCAAATGGGTGTTTCGTGTCAAACGCCTTGCTGATGAAACTATTGAGCAACGTAAATCTCGTCTAGTAGCTCAAGGTTTTCATCAGCGTAAAGGGAAGGATTATGGAGAAACTTTCAGTCCGGTCATAAATCCTTACACGATGCGGGTTGTTCTTACTTTGGCTCTTACATCTGCCTGGCCTATTCGCCAACTTGACATTCAGAATACATTTTTCGATGGTTTTATTATGGAAGAGGTTTATATGAAGCAACCTCCTGGATATATTGATCCAATTCATCCTGATCATGTTTGTAGGTTGCATAAATCCTTGTATCTCCTCAAACAGGAACCAATAGCATGGTATACTCGTCTTGGGTGTATTTCACAACAACTTGGCTTTATTACTTCCCGAGCAGATTCTTTTTTGTTTATTCGTCATTCGACAATTATATTAATAGGATCCTCTTCTTCTAATTTGCAACACCTTATTGACACTCTTCACAAAGAATTTTCCTTAAAGGATCTTGGCGTGTTGTCTCTGTTTCTCGGTGTTGAATTTACAAAAATAAATTATGGCTTGTTTCTCTCTTAGCGTCGTTATATAAAGGATTTATTGGAGCGTGCCAATATATATGCAAGGAGCAAAGCCTACGAGTACTACTTTTACTACTTCTATAGAGTTAAATCCACAAGGTGGGGTTTCTTTGCAAAATCCTAATGAATATCGGAGTCTTGTTGGAAGTCTTCAGGCCTGAACTTGCTATCTCAGTTAATAAAATCTGCCAGTTTATGCAACATCCTAATTACAAGCATCTTCTTCTTGTCAAGAAAATCCCACGTTATTTGCAAGGTACTTATTCTTATGGTATTATATTTTGATCCTCTTCTTATTTGAAACTGAGTTTTCAAGCCTATATAGATGCTGATAGGAATGGTGATCCAAGTGATAGACATTCCACTAGTGGTTATTGTGTTTACTTAGGATCGAATATCATTTCATGGAGTGCTAGAAAGCATAAAACAGTTTCTAAATCAAGTACTGGGGCTGAATATCGGTGACTTGCTATTGCTACTGCCGAGCTCATGTGGATTGAGTTTCTACTCAAATAACTTCAAGTTCTAGTCTGCACTGCTCCTGTTTTATGGTGTGATAATCTTGGTGCTACCTATCTTACTAGTACTATGAATCCAATCTTCCATGGTCGTACTAAACATATTATGATCGATTATCATTTTGTTCGTGAAAGAGTTCAACGTGGCCAATTAATTGTTAGTTTTGTTTGCTCTAAGGATCGGGTTGCTGATATTTTCACTAAACGTCTTTCGCGAGATCATTTCTCTTCTCTACGCTCTAAGCTTACCGTTTCTGATCACCTGCTTAGATCGAGGGAGGGTGTTAGAGAATAGGAAACTTAGTCTTTATTTTCTGTTACAGTATTGTTTTTTTGTTTATAGTTCCAGTTGAACTTGTTATGTCTTGTATGCCATGCTACGACAGTTATAATTTCTTGTACGACAAGTCGTTTAAACATATGTATATATATATATATATGAACTGAGTTTCGTCTTTGGTTTTCTCATGTTTTGAGAAACCTATCAATTCTAAAATCGGTATGCTGCAACAAAAAGAAGTAGAATGATAAAAGATTTATGGCTTATTTCTAGTTTAGCAAATTTTGCAGAATTATAAAAGTTGCGTAACAAGGTTCTCTTTAAAAATGCTGAAGTGGAGAGAGTTGGTTTTAAAACTAGAGTTTATCAGGTCATTCATGATAATTATGTGCGTATGAAGGGGTCTAACTCTCTAGAAAATGTAAGCACCCTCTATTATTTCAGAGTTAGGCATCCCGCGATCAAAGTTTTAATGCTTGTAGAAGTTTCCTGGTCTCCTCCGGACTTTATCTAGATAATATATGATGCAAAGAAGCATCTAGGGGTAATCCAGGCCAAGCTCGGACGTGAGTCATTGCCAAAGATAATTATTGTTCAGTTTCTAGGGACGCTTTATGTTGGTCGTGGTTGGTAGACGAATTTAATCGCTGAAATGGAATGTCTGCCATATATGTGTGAGATCGGCATGTAAATGGCGATCTCACACATATCGGTATTCAAATAGTGCAATCAATGATTTGAGGAGTGGAACTTTGCCATGAAATTTGATGCAAAAATGACGAGTTTCTTGCGCTCGGTATGCAAATATTAGATATGAGAATGCATTCGGAAAAGTTAATTTTGCTACAGATCTTTTGGACAATCAAGCATGTTTCCTAATCGAGGGCGATATAAAACTTTATGAGAGTAGGCCAAATTCTATTCCTTCTGCGGAATCACTTAGTAAAGTTTATTTTCGTTTAAATTAGCTTTTGCAAATCTTGGGGATGGGTCTTGTTACTTGCTTGGGTGTAGTTTTCTTTGTAAATACTTTTTTTTTAGTAACTTTCGACTTAAGCAAAAAAAGAAAAAGAGTACATGGTTATACCAAAAATAAAAAGTAAATTCAATAGTGAAAAAAGTGTTACACGACGAGGCCTTAATTGTTTTCATTTGTCAGCATGTTTGAATCTTTTTATTTTTGACAGCTGCAACTAGGGCTGCACACGATGCGGTTCGGTGCGGTTATGGGTAAAACCGTTGACCTAACCGTGTATAGTGCGGTTTTCACATTTGAAACCGTAACCGAACTGTTTAGTCTTCGGTTCGGTTTTTAACCGGACCAACACTATTCAGTTATTTTACGGATCGGTTTTAACCATAAATGAATATCGGAAAAAAAATTTGACAAATTTTGTACCTGCACCTCTACATCCATTACATGCTTAACAAATAACAAGTAGATAATCAAAGTCTTAAATTCTTAATAAACCGATACAAGAGTCTAAAGATAAAATAAAAACAGACTTGAAGTTAAAAAGCAGCAGTAGAAGGGGTCTAAAGATCATTCCATCCATTCCGTGCTTACACTGTGCTTGTTTTTCATTGAGCCTTACAAAATCATTCCATACTTTCGATCTAACATTTACCTTCTTCTTTGGTTCATTTCAGGTGCAGGTTCATCTGTAGCCTGTTGTGTTTCTTGTGTAGCATCAGCTTGAGGTTTTGCAGAAGGTGTCACTTCAGTCGACACAACTGCAGGGGATTGAGAAGCTGGAGATGCACCTGACATCTTGAAGCTCGATACCAAAACTGAACTTGATCCAACCATTACCAGTTGCAGCCCCTGCGAAATGTAAACAAGTTAGTTGAGTTGGAAATGGCTAGCAAGTTCTTAATACAAACACACATATCTCTGTAAGAAACATCATTTCCAACATTTAGTTCTTAATACAAGCACACATATTTCTTGATACAACAATTACTCATGGATCTGAACTAAACATGACCAAATCAAACCAAAAACTGAATAACATGAGAAAATCAAACATAACTTTCATATATTATCATAAACAATTACAATTAAAATCATACAAAGACCAAAAACATGAAAAATTAAACACCTAAAACAAACAATTAATCCAAATTACATCTTAAAAGCTCAATCAAACCAACTGGATTCTGTAAGCTAAATTTTTTTTGTTTGGTAAACATAAATCTTTAACTCTCTGGATTTATACAAAGTAGTTGGTATGCAATATTTTTCAACAGATATATTCTAAGACTTAAATTCCTGTCACCAATAAATTCAAGTGCCTAACATTCATAGTGCTCAACCATTCCAAAGCATTCAATTCAATTCAATAATATGAAACCACAAAACTAAACTTTGAATTCAAAACCCATTACACATTTTAATTACACAAACCGAATTTCATTATAATTTGTAAACAGCATATAAACAGTTTTTCTTTCAAACCTCCCCACAAGATATTCCAACCCCCAATTACATTTTCTGCAAAATTATGCACAGAGTAAATAAATTCTCAAAGAGTAATTCATATAACAACAATCATACCTCATATCAATCAACACCCATTAAAATGCTTTTGCTCACAGCTCATAAATCACTTCATTAAGCAACAAACCTTTTTTCAAGACATTTTATATTAACAATTTCATACTCAAGTATCAACCTTCTATTATCAAAAAAAAAATTACCAAGAAATTTGAGGGTCGTACAGTAATTATGTGTCCAACTTGGGTCTAAGTTCAAAACCTCAATCAAATAGAACAAGTCAAACGGAAGATTGAACTCAAATCGAATGAAACACTAGTTACCTGTTTGAAATAATCCACAACTTTACTTAATGAAGAACTCCAGCTGCTCAGGGTCTTCTACATAAAAACAAAAAAACAGAAAAAATAATTATAACTCTAACATAAGAAAAATAAACAGAAAAATAAGATTGACAAAAGAAATTGAGTGATAAACAACAATCAAACCATTTCGAAGTAGTGAAATCAAAAGAAACTTTAAGTCCTAACAGAAGAATAATTAAAAAAAAACCCTAGAAATTGATAAAAAAAACAACAACAAATCAATCTAAACGAGAATGAGAAATAGAAGAGGAGAGAACTACTTACTTACTAGATAGAGGTTGTGGTTCTCTTGATGGAGGTGGAGAAGAGGTGGTTCATATGCTACTGCCTACTGGTGGTGGAGGCGACTGAGTGAAGAGTGTCTCGGAGAGGAAGAGAAACAAGAAGAGAAACTGCTGAAAGATTAGGATTTCAAAATATATATAGTGTAAGGTTTAATCTGAATAGCTAGGATTGATCAGGATAAAATAAATCTATGATCTGTATTATTCGGTTTTTCGGTTCGGTTAGGGTGCGGTTAATGGTGGAACCGTTGGCCGAAATGAAGATATAACGATTATCAAAATTAAAACCATGACCGACCGTTAGATTATCGGTTCGGTACGATTACGGTGCGATTTTCACGGTTACGGTTCGGTTTCTGTGGAGGCCTAGCTGCAACTTGGTTTATGACATTACAAGGCAGTGTGAACTCCCGAATTCATATCAGTTTACACAAGATGCTTTCTGATATTTAACATTTTTCTACCATAATGTTAGTTTCTTATGGAGTATATTCATGCCTCCGTAAGAAACTAAAATTACCGATAGAAAAATGTTAGATAAACATTTTAGAAGTGACTCGTACATGAACCATTTTACATAAACATGAGTCATGATTCATGCATGAACCATTTTACTTGTACACCACTACACATACAACTAAGAAATGCGAAGCGTATACAAGCTGCGGCCGACAAAGTCATTTCACATATAGTTGCCTCGTGCAATGAGGCTTGCCAGTAGGGGTGTGCAACGGACGGACGGCTGCGGATTAGGGGTCACCCGTAACCAAACCGTCAAAGTTACGGATTTGGAAAATTGAACCGTGACCGGTCCAATCACCCGCAGATTTGACCTTTGCGGATCAGCGGATTATACGGACCGGTTGCGGATTATCCGCAGATTTAAACAAGAAAAAAAAAAGTTTATATAGAAAAAATTAGAGACCGGGCAAATGAGGTAAGGGCAACAGCTTGTTGATATAATATGAGCTTTTACGCTGACCATGTTTATCACCATATGAGTTTTAAATGAGGTTTATCGTTGTAATATTATCTATGGGTTCAGAGTTAGACTGTTAGTAAGCCCTCAATGCTAAGCTTAACCCGAAAATGAGCCTAATGTCAAGCTAAGTCTTAAGGACCATGTGGCATCAAACTTTGTCGGAGCTAGAGCCTGGCATCTGACACATTTTTAGTTATTCTGTCTGCTCTAGTTTCTTTTCCGTAAACAACGCACAACACTTAACTAATTATCTTTCTCTACTACCTTTTATCTTTGTGTTATATAGGGTTTCATTATTTATATCTTAGATATTTTTTTATTTTATGAAATTCCTTCACTACCCTACAGTACGGATAAATCCGCAGAATTTACAAAACCAACCGTAACCAGACCGCTAAACCTTGCGGATTTGAGAATTCATCCATGACAGGCTCATAGATTTTTGCGGATTGGTTTTCACAAGTAATTTTGCGGACGATTAGGATGAAATTTGCGGTTCTGCACACCCTTACTTGCCAGTCCGAAGTTGAATTATTAAACAAAGCGACAATATTGATGAGGCCCAATAGAATTAATATATAACAGAACTAATCGCACTCACCACCCAGAGGCAAGAGCTTCATTCATTAACTGAATTTTGGAAGAGTGCACAATATTACTATTTTGGTTAGAATACAATTAGCATCTCTAATGCATGCCTCATATGGTACTTCCAACAATACTCAAAAGGCAACAGAAGGAATACTCTGTTCATGTCTAAAGAAGTTTTCAGGATCAAACTTACTTTTCACATGTACCAATCTTTTATAATTCCCCATGAAGTACTTTCCACCCCAAGTTTTACCTAATTGATAGCTTGCACTGCCATTCTTGCTTTGACCAATATCAAGATCTCTATAATTGACATAAGCTTGTCTTGGAGATTTTGAGACATAAGGAGCCATATATTTATATAAATTCCTCATCCAAGTAATGTTCTCATTAGATCTTTCCACCCCTTGTTCTTTCCAAATTACCTCATACATAATCATATACAGAGTTCCATTTCTATGTGGAAATGGAGTTGCTGATTCTGAAATCTCATTCATTCTTCCACCATAAGGAGTGAATATTATGAGAGGATTCTCTTTTTCTAAAACTCTTTTCCATAACCCCTCCAGTCCCGTTTTGGAAATGGGGTGTCTTACGTAATCGGATTTTGCCTTGAATACCTTTGCTGCTTTACTCCTATTCAGTAAGTTATTGAGAGGACCTTCCGCCGGAAATTTGCCAAAATAGAGCGTCGACCGAACCCAGCTCGTCTCGGTACAATCTTTACTCTCCAAACCCAACTCAGGAAATCTCTTGTTCATCACAAGTAGGAGTGTTGTGGTATCCCCAAGGTACATGGAGTTGAATGATGCTTGGATTGTTGTCTTTCCTTTTTGAGTAGTAGAATTAGTTAAAGTAAGGATTACTCTCATGAAGAGTTCGTTGGGAAATTTTGGTGCAACTTCTTGCCACTTATGGACAAGCCCAGTTGCACCTTCTTCTAAGGTTTTGGTGACGGTAAAGATAGTCACAGTAGGTGGAATAGGAACCAATTTGATCTTCCATGAAAGAACGACTCCAAAGCTTCCTCCTCCACCTCCTCGAATAGCCCAAAACAAGTCCTTGCCCATGGTTTTTTTGTTGAGAATTTTTCCACGAGCATCGACTATTCTAATATCAATGATATTATCATCTGCAAGGCCATATTTTCTTAGCATGGAACCATACCCACCTCCACTGAATTGACCACCCACACCAACCGTTGTACAAACAGCCGCAGGAAAACCAAGAGTTCGACTTTTCTCCGCAATCCTGTAATAAAGTTCGCCTACCGTAGCACCTGCTTGAACCCATGCGGTTCTTTCTTTTGCATTTACATTGATGGCTCGGAGGTTTATCATTTCAAGGATTACAAATGGAACATCAGACACGTAAGAGATACCTTCATAATCATGACCTCCACTTCTTACTTTAAGTTGAGTTCCATGTTTTTTCGAACAAATAACGGATGCTTGAACATGGGATTCTTGCAAGGGTGTGATTATAAGAAAGGGTTTGACATTGGTGGATGATGACAAAGGTCTTTGGTTAAACACATTGGATTCCAAGATGGATGTGTAGTTAGGATTGGTTTTTGTGTATGTTGGAATGTAAGTTTGAGAATTTAGAGACAAACATTGGAGAAATTTCTCATGAATGTCTAAGGTTGTTGATGAAACTCCAAATGAGATTGAGAAAATGAGTAATGAAACTACAATTAAGTATGAATTTAAGAAAGTACCCATCTTCATTTGGTTGTTTGCTAGTTTGATGTGAAAATAGGGTACACACTCCTGTGACTACTTATAGTGGTATGATATATTAAAAAAGATCCTCTGTACCACCAGAGGTTAGGTGGTGTTGATTGATTAGATGATAGTATTTGACTAGTAAGACTAGCTCTAGAGCCGCCTATTACGTAGTAGTGACTAAATTATTTGGTGGTTGAATTATTTTAAGAATCAGTTTTTGTAGTTTCAAAATAATAAGAAACTTAGCCTAGTGGTGAGATTTGACTAATTGAGGGTGAATTATTTAAGATTTATGTCCATTATGAACCATTTTGGTCTGACCGGAGCAAGGCATTTATCGGTAAACACTCACAAACTTGGGAATTTTTTATTTTCTTTTTGGCCCTCTCCTCACTAATTCTTAATTTCTTATTGTCTCGGTTTGAAATCCATCTAGAAATTCGTTAACCTAATAAGCATCATATGGATAAGGATGTTTAATGATGTCCTTAAAGTATTTAGATCTCGGTTGGTCAGAAGAATTGGATTCCTAGGAATTCAATTATGGAGTAATCCAATTCTTGGAATTGGATTCAAAGAAATTGAATTCAAATCCAAAAAAAATACTGTTTGGTTGAGGTAATCCAATTACTTTTGCTTTTCCCATGGAATCCAATTGCATTGCACTATTAAACCAATGCAATGGAAATCTATTGTTTTGGAGGGAATTAGATTCCTAGGAATCAAAATTTTCTATTACATAGAGTTGATTTGTACCGTTTGGTTCAAGGAATTGGTTACATTCCCCCGGAATTGGATTACCAAGAATTCAATTCCTTGAACCAAACATGCTCTTAATGTAATAACAAAAACATCCTTATGTGTAAAAATATAATAAAATTGGACATAGACTGTATTCTTGTGCATCTCTGAACAAGATAACAACCAATCATTAACATTGGAGGTTGTAAACAACGATAAAATAACTTACTAGTTTGAGGCCTATACTTTTCTTCAACCAACCTAGAAAAGGGGATATGGGGTGTCTAAAATATGTTAAAATACTAAGTTACCCTTTAGATATAGAGACAGATTCATCAAGAACAAATCTAATTCTGGAGAGGTTGGTGAAGCTGATGGTCAGGATTTGGAAATATCAAGAGTGCGAGATGTTAATGCTAATACAAATGTTTCAAATGGATTTTAAAATGATAAGTTGGAACATTAGAGGGCTTAATTCTTATGATAAGCCGTTTCATCTGAAAAACTTGATAGCTTCTCAAAGATGTGGAATTTGTATGGTGCAGGAGACCAAGAAGATGAAAATTACAAGATGGTTTGTTAGGAATCTATGGTATGATGGGGATTTTGAGTGAGAGTATATTCCTTCTACTGGCAGCATTGGAAATAGTGGAGGTCTCTTGACAATTTGGGACAGTTCAAGATTTGTCAAAGAAGATGTGAGGTTGGGCTTTATAATAATGTTTCAGTTGTGTTGAAGAATAAATATAATGGTTTTTCTTGGGATGCGGTGAATGTTTATATTCACCATGTGATTACAATGATAGAGCTACTTTTTGGAGAGATTTTGACGAAGTAAGGCATTGGTTGGGAGGTCCTTTGTGTATTGCAGGTGACATGAATGTTGTAAGATCTGAAGCTGAAAGGAATAGACGAGAGGATGATAGCAGAAACAACAACTTTTTGAATGAGTTTATATATAATCAGGAGTTGGTGGATCTTCCTTTGTTGGGTAATTCTTTCACTTGGTCTGACATGCAAAGTGATCCTCTATTATGCAGGTTAGACAAATTTTTATTTAGTCTGGATTTAGATGAGGTGATTCCTAACTCTATTCAAATTTTTTTAGCTAGAGTTACTTCTGATCATAAGCCTTTAATGATTGTTACAAATCTTGGTATTAGCTGTAAACCTTATTTTAAGTTTGAACATACTTGGATTTTTCATAAAGACTTTGTGGAAAAGGTGGAGCTTTGGTGGAGAAATATGACTTTTCATGGAGGTGCTAGTTATGTTTTCTTCAAAGAAAACTTCAAATTTGAAATTTTTTCTTAAAAATTGGAGTATGCAAGAATTTGGCTCAATGAAGGAGGACCAGGCTGAGCTCACAATGAAGATAGGTCTTTTGGATCAAAAAGAGGAGAATAGTAGGTTAACTGACTGTTGATGGTGGTTTTTACCTTAGGGTTAAAATCGTAAAACCTTAGTCAAACAATGAAGTCACACTTGAGTAATAATGTCGCCACTAGCACATTTATTTAACCATTCAACATGACTGCGTAAAATTACCGGGGTACCTTTTTTAGATATATGCCATGCTCCACGGCAGAGCCCTCGGTGCCGACTGGCATCATCTCTACACATGCCATCCAAACGTGCCAATGGCATGCCATGCCAGCCACAACTTCGCGCCAAAGGCATGCCAACCATGCCATCCGCACCACAGTGCCAAAGGCATACCATGAAACCCACAACTTCGCGCCAAGGCATGCTAATCATGCCAGCCACATCTCCGCGCCAAAGCCATGCCGACCCTACCACATGCCGCTGGATGCCAAACGAAGGGTTGCAACAATCAACCGCTACCCTTCCATCTAAGATGCAGATCTCAGCCGTGCAAGTTCGCCACCTAACGCATGGCAACTTCCGGCCCAAGGCCGAAAATCACGGTTTTTCCAAAAACATAATTTTGGCCGCGCCTAAAATATGCCAAAGCCATGCCGGCCCTACCACATTCCGCTGGATGCCAAACGAAGGGTTGCAACAATCAACAGAAACCCTTCCATCTGAGATGCAGATCTCAGCCGGCCAAGTTCGCCGCCTAACGCATGGCAACTTCCGGCCCAAGGCCAAACATCACGGTTTCTCCAAAACCCTAATATTGCCCGCGCGTAAAATATGCCATTGCCATGCTGGCCCTACCACATGCCGCTAGCTGCCAAACGAAGGGTTGCAACAATCAACGGCTACCCTTCCATATGAGATGAAGATCTCAGACGTCCAAGTTCGCCACCTAACGCATGGAAACTTCCGGCCCAAGTCCAAACATCACGGTTTTTCCAAAACCCTAATTTTGGCCGCGCCCAAAATATGACAAAGCCATGCCGGCCCTACCACATGACGCTGGTTGCCAAAAGAAGGGTTGCAACAATCAAAGGCTACCCTTCCATCTGAGATGCAGATCTCATGCGTCCAAGTTCGCCACCTAACGCATGGTAACTTCCGTCTCAAGTCCAAACATCACGGTTTTGCCAAAACCCTAATTTTGGCCGCGCCTAAAATATGCCAAAGCCATGCCGGCCCTACCACATGCCGCTGGTTGCAAACAAAGGGTTGTAACAATCAACGACTACCCTTCCATCTGAGATGCAGATCTCAGCCGTCCAAGTTCTCCACCTAACGCATGGAAACTTCCGGCCCAAGGCCAAACATCACGGTTTGCCAAAACCCTAATTTTGGCCGCTCCTAAAATATTCCAAAGCCATGCCGACCCTACCACATGCCGCTGGCTGCCAAACGAAAAATTGCAACAATCAACGGCTACCTTTCCATCTGAGATGCAGAGATCAGTCGTCCAAGTTAGCCACCTAACGTATGGCAACTTCCGGCTCAAGGCCAAACATCACGGTTTTGCCAAAACCCTAATTTTGGCCGCGCCTAAAAGATGCCAAAGCCATGCCGGCTCTACCATAAGTCGTTGGCTGCCAAAAGAAGGGTTGCAACAATCAACGGTCATCCTTCCTCCTGAGATGCAAATCTCAGCCATACAAACTTGCCACCAACCGATTTGTGGCAATCTCTTTGCCACGATGCCAAAACCCTAATTTGGCCGTGCAAAGAGCATGAAAGCGCTGCAACCATGCCGCTGGTTGCCAAACGAAGGGTTGCAACAATCTAAGACTACCCTTCCTCCTGAGATGCAGATCTCATCTGTACAAAACCGCCACCAGACGACTCGTGGCAATGTCTTGGCTGCGATGCTAACTCTTGGTCACAACACCAACCTGGCTACGATGCCTATTCTTTGGTCATGGCACCAACTTGGATCCAAATGCAAAATCCTTTGGCCACGCCACACGTAGCAACATGCTACACGTTTTCCACGAAAACACTCGAGACATCAAAACATGTCACAAACTGGGGGATGCTCATCAGGATATTGGTCTGGCGGTTTACAGCGTGCGGCGTACACTACGCCCGTTACAGGAAAGTGTCATAAGGGTGAGGCGGTTAGTAAATACAAGAAGTAATGTTGAAAAATTTCCTTCATTATGGAAACATCAATTCCAGGCATTACTCGTTACCATTTTCTTCCATTTACTCAATTATTTCCACTTCTTACGAGACCAGGGTACGTTTCGTTGCGAATTGTATAAATAGGTCTCACCTATTTCCACCAAACACAAGTTTTGGTCAGGAGAATACGACACTCAGAAATCACTTGTTATCTTTCCCATATGTTAGCTTTCCACTTTCTGATACAAGTCGTCAAACAACTACTCTTCCCGAATCAACTATTCTGGTATCAACACTCTCTTCACTTCCCTCCCTAAGACTAACCCTTCTCCTTCACTTTGTGACCGAAGCAAGTCTGGAACGTCCATTTCTTGGTTTAGGCCGGATTTGTACAGATTGATCTCTCGAATCAAAGTAATCCCTTGCAGTACATTGTTTAGAGTTTAGACTCGTTTCTCACCCACACACTCGAAATTACCGAAATCAGCAGAAACTGTTTTCATCCTCAAAAAATTGGCGACCACAGTGGGAGATTAATCTCTCGGTTACAATATCAATTTCCAATTCCCGATTTCTTCAACCCAGATTCTAAGATGGTGAAAGCAAACGATCCGCTCGGGGATCAATGGCTCAGTCACCAAACGGCTCAGTTACCAGTTATCACATGACAAGGGGTGACTGGGACTTCTAAGATGGTGAAACCAAACGATCCGCTCGGGGATCAATGGCTCAGTCACCAAACGGATCAGTTACCAGTTATCACACGACAAGAGATGACTGGGGACTTCTAAGATGGTGAAAGCAAACGATCCGCTCCGTGATCAATGGAATATGTCCGCCTGCTTTATTGCTACCACTCTGCCTCTAGCACCAAGACATAGAAACAAAGCCAATAATACGAGCGCTAACAGCTTGCGTCCTTCCAGCGCCGGTAGCTTGCATCTTTTCCAGCGCTAACAGCTTGCGCCCTTCCAGCGCCGATAAGTTGCATCTTTTACAGCGCTAACATCTTGCGTCCTTCAAGCGCCGGCATCTTGCATCTTTTCCAGCGCTAACAGCTTACATCTGTCCAGCGCCAGTAGCTTGCACCGTTCCGGCGCAACTTCTCCGCCCATAGTCGATTGCACCAACAGCTCCGCGTCCAAAGCCGAGCCAACGACGTTGACGGCTCACCAATCCAAGATGGCGCACGCAGAGCCAATGCTAGCGGCTCCATTTCAAAAACAACACCGGCGGCTCCATGTGAAGTCGACGCCAACAGCTCGCGTCCTGGCCAGCAGTGCCATGGGCCATTCCTTAGCCAGTCGGGGCAGCGCCATCCCCCTTTCCGTAGCCAGCCAGAGCACCGTCTCACGGAACAAGTTGCAGTGCCACCGCTACCGATCAGTATCCAAAGTTGCAGTGCTGGCGCCAACACTCAATGGCCAAACCAAATTTATGCAAAGTCGTGAATGCAAGGATCACAGATTCTTCATGCCTCCTAACAAAGTGATATTAATAAGCCACCTGTCAACACCAGCGATGCAGAAAATGTCCCTTCAAGCGTTACACCTCCAATCACCAGAGCCAGAGCCGCTTCCGCCATCCCCAACGTTTCTTCAATTGTGACAGCTTCAACCACCACCACAGCCGTTGCTACTCCACCATCAGGATGAGATATTGGAGGAGCCAGAAGAAGCCGACCTCCTTTTACCTCTGTTGATGTGATTGAAAGATGAAAGGATATCGTAAGGCTCATACAAACATGGATACAACTCAGAAAGAGATACCTATTTTCCTCAAGACACTGACGGAGCATCCACCAGAAGAGTCACGTCAATTCCAGATGGAGATGGCAAGGAATACTGTCAACATCTGGTGCAGGCACTTCAGCAGGACGTGCATTTATAGACGAAGAGGCTCGCCTTGCTCTTGAACGCCAAGTATAAGGGAGTCAGCAATCCAATTTCATCACACGTGAAGATCAGGAACGACTTCTCGAAAATCAAGGAAAATAAAATCAGCAACTCTCCTGAGTTCACAAAGACTCTCTTCCTGTCAGGAGCTGGATGATTTCCGGGGACTTCTCCCACAAAATCGTGCTGTCTATGATGAAACACTTATATGAGATTCTATATTTCCTCAAGGCGCAGCGTCAAGACATATTTATATCCCTCAACCGCACTGCATCAGGAAAGCAGCTGTTTCCAGCCAGAGAAGTCGTTCCCAAACCCCAACCTCTCCTGGAAAGCACGATTGATATCTGGAACTGGGGACTCCTAATTACTGTTCGCTTGAAGGGTGTCTAGTTTGACAGCACACTGATGGACGCAGCCGCTCCGCTTCAACGTCCTCCAGCAGCGTATCCGCTTCAACGTTCGCTCCAGCAGCCGCTCCGCTTCAGCGTTCTCTCCATAAGCTGCTCCAGGATCCGAAGCCGAAGCTTCAGCGTTTGGCTCTTTAAGTTTCAACGTCGTCTCCAAGAGCCGAAGCCGATTCAACGCCGCTCCCTCTTGCCAAGGATCGTACCGTGGCCGCCACTCCTTCCTGCAAAGGGTCGTGCCACCATAGTCCCCATGTCAAGGATCATGATCGCAGTCATCCAATCTTCGTAGTCATGGCCACCTTTTGATCCATCTGCCAAAACTTGTGATCATGGACAGTTTGCTCGCTTACACATCCAGCCAATCCTTTTACTTCCATGGATGCCCATACAATTCCAGCCAGCCTACTTTGTTCCCATGACAATGTAGTCTGTTCTGATTACATCTGCTACCAAGAACTGTTGCCGCTCATTTGTTGATACCAGCCAGAGCTTCACCACAGCAGCAATCACTACAAAGGTGATGGGTGTTGTAAAACACCTAATTTTATATCTAGTATTTATGCTTTGTTTGATATAATGCTCTTAAATTGCATCTCTTATGTTTGCTTTTGAGTTTATTAGGTACAATGGAGTTATTGGAGCAAAAAGGAAGTGGAACTAGCTCAAATCCAGGATTTCTTCTCATCATGTTGAAGACAACAACAAGACGAAGCTAATAGCGAAAGAATGAGATTATTCTGACACTGTATGAAGAAGCTGTGAGCTTTTGAAGAATATCAGAGTTGCGGAGCTGTCAGTCTCGCAGGACTGACAGTTGAATTGAAATCACTAAGGCTGCCATTTTGGTGGCCCATATCCATCAGTCGGGGTGCTTAAACCCTGTCCGTACGACATTAGTCCTACATTAGGTCGAACAGACCTAGTCTTTCTCGTTTCTACCCCCTTTCTGGTTTTCTGCTGCTTTATGAGATGAGGTCGTGTTCATGGTGAAATTGTTGCTGCCGGAGTAATTGGAGATGGAGTTCGAAGCTGAGAGCAGATAGGAGGTTAGGGTTGATGCTAGAGATTGATTTAAGATGAGAACAAGAACAATTAGGGTTCCTGTTGAAGAAATGAGAAAGAAGAAAGTCTGCATCTTTGCTGCCATACAGCTTGAGGTTGATGACTATGAATCGAATGATTTAGAATTATGGGTTTGTGTTGAATGTTAAGTTGTTGCAGGAAAGGAGATAGAGTGATCCGAAATCAACAGCAAGCTCAATATCTGCATTACCACGAGAAGTGTTCGTAAAAAGGCCTGGTGACCATTTGTTGAAGCTGCAGTCGACTGCACTATTTGTTGCTGTGGATTGCCATGGGCTTTGATGAGAGTTGAATATACAGAGAAGATTGAGTGATTGTTGTGCTTGTAGAAGGGTTGTGCAGGCATGAATTGGAATAAATTGCAGCTGTTCAAGCAGATGATGGAATTGAGTCGAGTGACTGAGATGGAGCATGATAGCGATGGAGATAATGGAGTATGGGAGGTTCAGCTCTGGGATTGAGGATCGAAGTGGGTTGATGCAGTTTTCTGTAGCTATTGGCAGTGACGATGAAGGATGATTGATGGCGCATCGACTGACTTTAGAAAGCATATGAGAGTGCCAGGAACTGGTGGTGTTTATGATGCTGCAGGTGTGGAGCTTAAGGAATGGTTGAAATTCATGGGTTTGACAGGCTTAAACCAGATTATAATGGATTGAATGAATGGGTAGTTGACTGTTACCAGGAAAAGAACGGCAATGGAACTCGTTTAAATGAATGCGAGAATGGAAGCTGAGAAGCGATGGCAGAGTGGAGTGTTGGTGATTTCTGGGGTTGGCTGTAGTTTACGTTGCAGCTGACTTGGTGGTGATGATTAACAATGGTGCAGTGACTGAGAGTTTAAACAGGGAGATGTGGAATTTGTGTTGCTGTTGAGCTCAAGATGAGCTGGTGCTTGTTGCGATGGATGGAGGAGTTTGAAAAGAATACAGGGATGTAGGTTTCTGTGGTTAGTTCGAGCTGGTGATGGCCGTAGTATGAAGAATATGCAGGGAGAGCTTGAGAAGTCTGTGTGCGAGTAAGATAATAAAGGTGATGAGCTCGAGTCTGGAGGTTGCTGTCATAGACATAAGGAGAGAGCTCGTGATGGTGACTGTCATGGGAATGCTAATTCTCGGTGACTAATGGGTGCTGTCGTGGAAACGAATCTCTACAGAAGGTACTAATGGTTACTGACTGGTGGAGATGTACTAGTCCTGCGAGCAAGAGACGGAGGAGATGGTGAGCACGAGTATGTGATGGATATGATGGCAGTGCTGGAACTGGTGGTAGTTGAATGCTCAATGGTGCTGTTGCTGTAGTCGAATCAGTATGGAGACGAGAACAAAGCCAGAGAAGATGATGGAAGTGAAGAATGTTTCCGTGGCTTACAGACTGGCAGTAGTGGTTGTTGGGTATGGTTGATGTTCGGAGGAAGGAAAATGAGTATTTGGCTGTAAGGAGCTCGAGTTGTTCGTTGTTGAGAGGAGCTTGGTAGAGATGGAATTTGCAGACTTTGTTTCAAGAGGCAATGGAGTTTGAGTAATACAACAGGGAATCAGTCGAGTTCGAGTTAGGGAATGGAACGATGGGAAGACTTGCAGGATGACATGGTCGTGAAGATGGAGAAGAAAGGAGAGTTAGGCTGTCAGTTTTGGAAAACTGACAAGCCAAGAACGTAAGATGGGCTGGATCTTGAGTGCGAGCCCAATAGGCTATTTAGCCAATATATTTTGCACGACCAGAATTCTATGTGCGAGAGGTTTGAAAAGGAAGTTGCGACTCTATCTTGTGGAGATCTTTTTTATATCTCTTTATTTCTACTTTTTGCCTAGGGTTGAGAAACATGAAACCTTTTCTCTTTCTTCTTGTTATGAATTCCTTAAGCATGAGTACTTAATTTTATTATTGGTTATGGATTAGTTGGATTTCACATAACATGGTTCTTTGGTTCAATATATTAGTTTTGTCTCATATTTATCGTTCATGATTCTCTGGAAATATAGTTATATGATTGACGTATTATAACATGATTTGATTGATTGTTTTGTCAAGTTGCAAATTGGTAGAACTTGTAATACAATCTATTGCTAGTTTAGGGTTAATCATCGAGCGATGATCCTTGAACCCAAGTAGCATAAACATGGTTATAGCTTGTAGTGATACATCCTTGTAATCATATGTGAATCATGACCTTTGTTAAATTGTTTGTGCAATGTATTTCGATTGCATTGATTAGTCTTGTTTCATGAATCTTAATGCTCCATGGGAATTGAACTTGATTAGCGCAAGGCGTTAGGTTATTCTTTTGGTAGAATTCATATTCGCATCTTTTAATGTGTTTGTTGATGATAAGAGGAAATTAGCGGGATATCCTTTCGATAAGGTATTCTAGGGATTTTGATAATGAGAGATTAAATATCAATTCTAGTTATTAAGACAAGAACGTGTTAGTGGATGAAAACGAAATCCTTAACCAATATTTTCACCTTATTGATTTGCGTGTTTACTTTCTTTATTTGCTTTTATATTTATTTTCATATTTAAAAATCAGAAAATCCCCCGTGTTACTTATAGGAAACCAAAACATATTGACAACCTAGTCCTCTCTGTGGGAACGATCATTTCTTGCCCTTGCTATATTTTATATTTGAGTAGTGAGAAAGTAATTTATTTTTGACGCATACGACAGCGATCAAAAGGTAACCCGTACTCCTCCATATTTTAGTTTCATGTGGAAGAAGTAACAAAATCACCAGTACGAACGCACGATGGTGATGTCTTTATCATGGTCAACCCACTGACCATACAAGATGGAAACATGTAAACCACACTTGGGGACTGAGGATCTACACGGAATCCCTTCATTGTCAAAGCTCAGAAGACACAGTCAACCAAAGGCCATAGCCACAAAAAGGTCATCTACTCTTCAAGGGTGTAGCGCAAGAATATCATCACCTCTCTGTCTAAAAGACGCCTTCAACACTTTATGAGGCCGCGGTGGATCCCAAGCCTGCTCAGAGGAAAACAACTTCAGAAACTAAAGAAAATGCGACCGGGAATACTCATCGCAGTCCATTCGACCATCAAAGACTCATGAGAAAACTCTAGAGACGCGCCTGAAACATTTTCTTGAAGAAACAGAGGGAGCCACGATAAACAACATAACTCTCTCATTCCTACCTCTTCGCTATCCAGAATATTTCGTCCATGTGATATCCTGAGCATCCCAGCGTCACATCCAGAAGAGTACAATAAGCTTGTATCAAATCCCGTGGACAATGGATTCAAGGCAATGCAATGAAAGTATGCTACACATGGGGACTATCATCATGGGACGCTTTCACTCCCCTCAACCTGGTTATTTCTGATTTCAACATCATCGCTACCGAAGTTTTACGAGCCGCAGGAATTTCTCAACATGAAGCCGTACATGTGCATCGAAGACTCCAAAAGCACGCCACAAAGATACATTCACTTATTCGGCCATGCCATCGGATCTAACAGAAATATAACTGGGGACTGCTCACCGCATCCCATTCCATGTGATAGTCCAAGATTCAGAAGCTGGTTCGAAGGCTCTTAGAACAAATTCCTTGAAGACTTGATAGCAGCACATCGGCAACATAATGTCTCCAACTCATCTATTTCATCCTATGGCTTCGGAATATTTCTACCATACAATCATCCACAGTATATGATCATCGCGATCCGAAAGTCCAGACACTGCACAACTTAAAGTCAAGGATGGACCGACAACACAACCACAATCCCCGAGATTAGCCCTGACATGATCATTGTCGAGCATATATTTCATCCATCCATCCCAAGAATGCAATGGAGTTCGGCAAATTTTGGAATCCACTGGAGAGATACTGCAGGCGAAAGCACGGATCCATACGAGCAATAGAAAACAGAAGAGGGTCGATACCTCTTTTCATGCGGACGAAGTTTCTAGAGTTTGAACAGAATAAAGATTCCTTCTTGCTCCATGAACGGGAATAGATGACTGGGCGCGACTATGCCACCTCGGGCACGCAACATCCCTCCTGAATTATTCCTGAGTTTTGTTGCCGGAATGTTTTCACCTCATAAACGAGCTGAAAACCTAAATATTCCCTCGTAGGGAGATAGGAAATTCTTTTCCGTTTAGAATGGAGGGGAGGACCGTCAAAATCCGAGTTCGTACGAGAATTGTACAACGATTTTAGTAAGGAGCGCTAAATAGGGTTTCGGCATGCCAAACCCTAATTTAGACAAAGTTTCCAGGCGCCATCACCACCGTTTGGTAGCCGAAGTTCCGAAATCAGTTCCCATCCTTCCAATGATCTGAATCCAGTCGTCATCCTTCCACGGAACTGAAGCCAGTCGTCATCCTTCCACGGTACTGAAGCCAGTTTCCACCATTCCGCGGACTGAAGCCAGTTTCTACCTGGACCAAAGACAGTTTCTACCTCTACCACTCCGCGGCCTAGCTAGCAGCACCACGAGCAGAATATACACAAAGCCACCAACACAAGAATCACTAATTCTCCTTACCTCTCGAAAAAGGTTAGCCGGATCTTCCTAACCATCTCTTCATGCCTTTCCGTTTCGATTTTATCCTTGTCTGTCACCATCTTATGCTTACCTCGCAATAAATACCCTGTTCCGAGCTAAGCAAGGGACTTAATGTTGATGGTGGTTTTTAGCTTAGGTTTAAAATCGTAAAACCTTAGTCAAACAGTGACGTCACACTTGAGTAATAATGTCGCCACTAGCACATTTATTGAACCATTCAACATGACTGCGTAAAATTACCGGGGTACCTTTTTTATGTATATTCCATGCTCCACGGCAGAGCCCTCGATACCGACTGGCATCATCTCTATACATGCCATCCACGCATGCAAGCCAAACGTTCCAATGGCATTCCATGCCAGCCACATCTCCGCGCCAAAGGCATGCCGACCATGCCAGCCGCACCACCGTGCCAATGGCATTCCATGCCAACCACATCTCCGCGCCAAAGGCATGCCGACCATGCCAGCCGCACCATAGTGCGAATGGCATACCATGTCAGCCACATCTTCGCGCCAAAGGCATGCCAACTATGCCAGCCGCACCACAGTGCCAATGACATACCATGCCAGCCACATCTTCACGCCAAGGCATGTCAACCATGCCATCCACATCTCTGCGCCAAAGCCATGCTGACCCTATCACATGCCGCTGGCTGCCGAACGAAGGGTTGCAACAATCAACGGCTACCCTTCCATCTGAAATGTAGATCTCAGCCGTCCAAGTTCGCCACCAAGTGCATGGCAACTTCCGTCCCAAGGCCAAACATCACGGTTTTTCCAAAACCCTAATTTTGGCCGCACCTAAAATATGCCAAAGCCATGCCGTCCCCCTACCACATGTCGCTGGCTGCCAAACGAAGGATTACAACAATCAATGGTTACCCTTCCATCTGATATGCAGATCTCGGCCGTCCAAGTTCTCCACCTAACGTATGGCAACTTCCGGCCCAATGCCAAACATCACGGTTTTGCCAAAACCCTAATTTTGGACGCGCCTAAAATATGCCAAAGCCATGCCGGCCCTAATTCATGCCACTGGCTGCCAAACGAAGGGTTACAACAATCAACGGTTACCCTTCCATCTGAGATGCAGATTTCAGACGTCCAAGTTCGCCACCTAACGTATGGCAACTTCCGGCCCAAGGCCAAACATCACGGTTTTGCCAAAACCCTAATTTTGGTCGCGCCTAAAATATGCCAAAGCCATGCCGGCCCTACCACATGCTGCTGGCTGCCAAACGAAGGGTTGGAACAATCAACGACAAGTATTTCAGCGGGATTATATTCACTAATATTCTTGGGAACGTTTACATCTCCAACCGCCACAACAAGAGCATCATAGCCATTAACAACATATACCCATGATTGAAAATCACGCGCTTGAAGAAAAGTTCGCATAAAAAATTTCTACCATAAGTAATTAGAGCCATCGAAGACTGGTGGTACGTTAATAGAGATAGCACCTCTGTCCATAGATTCAGATCGCTACAAACACAGACTTGTAAGGTGTTGAACGTGTTTGTCTGCTGTGATACCAATTGAAAAAGCGGGGGTCTAACAACACCACCCAATATTTCTCTTAGCAATCTGTATGGACTGACTCCGAAATACTTTCTAGAGAATCAACTAGACAGTCAGACTCGATCTTGGTAAAAGTATCTCAAGGAGTTAATATCTCTCACTTGTTTTGATTTACTCGAGCTAATAGAAATCAGCGAGTCTTTAATCAAATACAAAGAATAACTTGGATGGTACCAAAGACCAATATCCAAGGATCAATCAATGACAATCAACAACCAAAGGTTGGATTACTCTAATTGATGATCTAACACACAACATGTATTATTTCAATTATAAAGATAAAACAATATAATGCGGAAATTGAAATAACACAGACACCAGAAATTTTGTTAACGAGGAACCGCAAATGCAGAAAAACCATGAGACCTAGTCCAGATTGAACACACACTGTATTAAGCCGCTACAGACACTAGCCTACTCCAAGATAACTTCGATCTAGACTGTAGTTGAACCCCAATAAGTCTCCCACTGATCCAAGGTACAATTGTACTCTCTACGCCTCTGATCCCAGCAGGATATTGCGCACTTGATTCCCTTAGCCGATCTCACTCACAACTAAGAGTTGCTACGACCCAAAATCGCAGACTTTAACAATAAACAAATCTTTCTCGCACAGACAAGTCTATCAAAGGATCAATCTGTCTCCCACTGAAAAACCCTAAAGTTTTTGTTCCATCTTTTGATAATAATCAAGATGAACAGGAACCAATTATAATCCGGTCTTATATTCCCGAAGAACAACCTAGATAAATCAATCACCTCACAACAATCTTAATCATATGGTAGCGAAACAAGATGTTGCAGAATCACAAATAATGATACGAAGATATTTGTGACTACTTTTTATATCTTGCCAATCAATCTCAATCCAATCAATCTGATTGTACTCGTACGATAAAAGATGCAAGATCAGATCACACAACTATGATAAAAATAGTATCGGTCTGGATTCACAATCCCAATGAAGTCTTTAAGTCGTTAACCTGGTTTTAGAAGAAGAAAACCAAAGGTTAAAGGAGAAAAGACTCTAGCATGCAAACTAGTATCACACTGAGGTATGGGGATTAGTTTTTTAGAGTTGCTAGGGTTTCGCCTTGGTCACAAAGCAAACAATATCCACCGTTAGATGAAAACCTGATTTAGATTCAAGCTAATATTTCTCAACTGTTAGATCGAAAACTTAGCTTGTTATACACAAATGAACTGCACGCTTCTAGGTTTGTTAATCGTACCCAAACGTGTACATTGTTGGTTAAACAATAGTTAACCAAAAGGTTAGCCATATGAGCATTTCATACCAACCATATTCTTCTTCACCATAACTAGTTCAAATGACTCAAATGAACTAGTTAGAGAGTTGTTCAATTTCAAGGAAATCTTATATACTACATAAGACACAATTAAAGCAAAGATGATTTGATTCACTCGAATAGGTTCATGAAATTTATAGCCACAGTTTGCAAATTGCATTCCTTAGTCTTTATAAGTTTAAGTTCAGAAATCATCTTCAAATATATAACCTTCTTAAGTTCGCACACTAGGTTTGCGGACTTAAGCAACCGGGCATAGTTTACAAACTCCAGTAGAAAATCTCGGCAAAGATTTTCCGTCGGTTCGCGGACGCAGCTCGTTTGTCAACTCCAATAGAATTTCTCGGGATGAGAAGTTTTGCAGTTTGCGGACTGAGTTCGTGGACTTGGAAATAAGCCATTCTTCCGGTTTCTCTTGATCAACAAAGCTCACAAATTTTTGTTCAAGGGATAGGACTTATGTACATATGTGTTTCCACAACAATACTTATGTGCATCATTGGTTATGTAATCTAAACTCTGATTCCAACCATTGAAACATTCTTAGAGGACGTTATATAGTTGTTACACCATTTCTCGTCAAAGAAATTTTCAAAGTGATTGAAACATATCATGACTTACGTCACTAGGTAAAGATAAACATGGTCGAAGCGAAACGCTTACCAACACATATTTTGAGATATAGATAGTCGGGGTGTACTCGGCTCGAAATACTAAATGTGTATAATCTAAGTATATATATAGCATACGACTTTTTGTCTCAAGAAGTAGGATATAGATTAGATAGACTTTTGAGTGACAGATAAGTTCAAGTCTTCACATACCTTTTTGTCGAGAAGTTCCACCGATTCCTTGAGTAATTCTTCTTCTTGTATAATAAATCGCCATGAATTCCTTGAGATCAATTACACTTTTTATCCTAGTCCGAGACTTAGATATAGTAGACTAGAAATCAAGACTTATAGTTTTGATCACTAATATTGACAAACATGCTTGAGATAGCAACGCATGCGAGTTCCACCGAGCAGTTCTCTAACATATTAGACTCAAATAACCGAAAACTTACTTCGATAAATCTAACTAAGATCAGAATAAACTTAGTTTCTCTTATTCGGAATCGAATTGGACTAAACAACTCATCCCGTAAACCTTTTCTTTCGTTAAGCCATAAATAATTCATACAAACCAAATAAATCAACTTGCATAATTATTCACCTCAACCGGAAGCAATTGAAACAACATAGACATTAAAGTACCGTAACTGCATCGAAATTTTGTAAGCCTAAACAATTGATACCACACAATAAATCAAGATAACAATAGTTTTTCTTAACCGGAACCAATTGAATCACACGTACATCCGTACACACATAATGGAATAAACATCAATTGTACCGAAATTTTGTTAAGCAAAAGCAATAAATATATATGAAATAAACTCAGGATTTTCTTAAACAGGAAAACAATTAACTAACAAGATTGTTACCTCATTTCGCATCCACTTCTCCAATATGTTTGCATCTTCGTCCAGGGAGAACTGACATCGAAATATCATCATGTTGTCATCCTTATGCAAAAACAAAATAATAACAACAACCAACCTTTACCATAGAAAGGTTGAAAATCGGTTTTAATAATTTCAAGCAAAAGTTGAAAACCGTCGAAACACAAAATGCTTTTATGCTAAACCAAAACTGATTCAACATATTGTGACTTTTTCACATATTGTTTTTACCAGAACCCCTCATGATTCTTTGATAAAGCCTACCAACATGGGATAGAACTTAATCCTGCTAAATAAAAAAGTCATCCAAACCACAAGGGTTCACAACATTATGAGATCGAATATCAAGGTTAGAAAACCGAAATCAAACATCCCATAAACATACATAGCAATAAGATAAAAGCATTCAAGCACAGGCTATGTAAACCAAAAACTATCAAAAGATAAATTATAAATCAAATAATATTGTTCATAATAGTTTTATTTATAATAGACCAGTACAATCATTGAAAGAAATTAAAAAATTGATGTCTATTTTATTATATTAAGTGTTACAACATCTAACTTAATCTCTAGTGGTGATCTTGTTGTTCATTGAGGTCTCTTCAGTGTTCAAACTCTTAAAACATGTCTCAATAGACTTGTCTGCCACCACTTCTTGTTTCTCAAGTTTTTCAACCTGAATCTTCATACCATCAATATCAGCTTTTGTTTCCTCAATCTTATCTTTGAGCCAATCTTGATTCCGAACCATTATAATAAGGTTGGTTCATAGTTCCTCAGAACCTTGGATATAGTCAATCATACTATCAGAACAAATCCACTTAGTTTTGATTGGATCTTGTAGGCTGCAGGCCAACAGACATGACTCATCTTGTGAACTAACTGAACTATCACAATCATAATTAGACATGGTATTTGATATGCTTTTCTTCTTCCTCTCTTTATTAAATCCTTGACAATCCTTAACCTTTTGAGCTTCCTCCTTATTAGCCTTTGAGACACTGCAAGTTGTTGGAGGCATGTTCGGTTATGTATAAATATAAAGGATTAATCGGGTTTCAGAATACATGCAAGAGATAGTTTCTCCTTTTTAAAGAGACAACTTTCGGACCAAAAGATCCCAGGAGAATCTGAAAATATTAAAGTATATATTTCGTTTCCTTAGTCCGAACTTCTCAAAATGGAAGGTTTATTAAAATTCGAAAATTCTAAATAAAATCTCTTTTTGGAAGATCATGTTAAAAATGAACATTTTTCTGACATCCATGGATTCGTAGATATCCATAAAGTGTCAAAGAGTTTTCTGATAAACAACTACACAAACAAATGTGCTCCTGTTTTATTGTGCCTTTCCCATCCAAGATTATGAGCACGAAAACGGATGAGAATGCACAATTGTGATACAACTAAGTTTCATCGGAGTAAGCTTTCTCCAGCTTACAATGAATATCAGAAA
This sequence comes from Papaver somniferum, assembly GCF_003573695.1. NCBI lineage: Eukaryota > Viridiplantae > Streptophyta > Magnoliopsida > Ranunculales > Papaveraceae > Papaver > Papaver somniferum. Next base: position 158,146,032 of record NC_039365.1, on the reverse strand, counting down.
CACAGTTCATGTTTCTCTTTGGTAATTTCTTCCCAAAATAATTTCTCCCAAGACGGTGATCTTTTCTAAATCTAGAGATATGATCATGTGGAGAAACTGTACTAATATGAGAATTTTCTGAGATAGATAAATCTCTCTTAATTCTTTCAATGAGATTTTTATAAGATTTTTCTCATTCTAAGGACTTCCTTATAATTCACATTAGTGTGATTGTCTGAAACAACTATCAGAAATTCCTGATTGTTTCTTTTGGCAGATATTCTCTCTTTCCCTTTCTTCTAGAGTCGTTCTTCATCAAAACAAGAATTGTTTCGATATAGGTGTGGAGGAACCTTTTTCCAGAAGCGATTATAAACTCTTTCCTATGACTTTTTGAGTTGTTATCTGGATGTGGTATAATCTGTCTTTCTACTGAGGAATGATCTTTCCGTTTTTTAAGACAAGAAACTTCCTTCAAAAATTTTACCACTGTATGTTAAAGAAATATAAGTTTCCTGTCAAGTGACTGAAAATTGTACTCCTTAAAATCGCCATTACGAAATCGGTTCAAAGTTTCCTTTGGACAAGATTTCGTTTGATCATCAGTAGATCTAGAATTGGTTTCTCATCCTCTTATAACTTGATGTAGTTAGGCAAACTACCATCATCTTGATCTGTTTCAGATGTGATTAAACCGGTTTTATCACAGTCAGTAAAAGTCGAGCAGGGACTTTTAATCTTTTCATTATCAGAAGAAATCACAACAGCATCATTAGTTAGAATCATAAGACGTGTCTCTTTTTCTAAAGTAAGAGATTTACCAAGATCTTCTAGTTTGACAGTGAGATCTATTCCCTTTGGCTAGACAATTCAGTTGAATGTCTTTTTCTCTGATCTCCTGTTTAAGAAGATTTGACTCTGTCTTTAATATTTGTACTTTAGAAGACAGAGATTGTATAGGCTTTAGGAGTCTTACCAACTATTTATCGGCATCTTCTCTATCATCAGAGATAGAAATGGATGTTTTCGTAACTCCTGGATCATGAGTCAACGAAGTAGTAACATCTTTACCTTTTGAGTATTCAAACTCTTGCATAACGTTAACCCAAAGGACCAGCCTCGTATCTCCAAAAGCTCGAACTTACTGTATGGAACAACTTGTGATCATTAGTAATTTCATACAAGATATTCCGGAAGATGATGTAATTTTCGCGTCCCGTGAACCAAGTCCTAAACATTCATCCCCTTGCATAAACCAAGTAAGTATTTCTCTGTTTAACGATTTTCGTGACTTAATCATATTCCTTTAGAATTTAACAGGATGAGCTTTTTTTTTTTTTTTTTAGATTGGACGTTCCGTTCATGCTTGAAGAGAAATTAATTCCCGGGTAGAAGCCGGCATAGATCGTCTCGAACCTACCGCGACAGAAAACCATTATCCTCCTTCTTTAGAAATGCCACCGGTAAGAATCGATCTCCTTTTACTCATATAAGTATTCTCATTCATGGTTGGTACATAGGTGGTCATACCTTAGGAATATCCCTTTATTTGAGTACTCATCATAAATTTTTAGATTCAATAGACTCACATTAGATGGACTGTAGAATCTTCATAGAACGTCGGATTTGAGATCCCTACCCAAGTTTGAAAATATAAAATAATTAACTTTTAAACACAAAAATAATGACCTAATTTCGAGTTGTTTAGGTTATTCAACCGGTCACGTACTTTTGTCATCAGGAATCCCGTATAAAATTTCAGAAGCGTTTCAGATTGTGCTTACTTCGATGTTGGGACCACATCTCCTAGATCGCTTTTCCGTTTGAGGCTCCCTTTAGATATGTTGTAGAAGAGACATAGATAAACATGTTTGTTCAATACAGTACCCTAAAATTCCTTACTAATATTCGTCAGTTAGCACGTTTTCTCATGGCAGTGTACAACAATCCTAATTGTAAGAAGATTCCCATATTCCTTGATCATTTGCATGTTGTGACGCCTTGAGTATGCTTCCTGTGGTATTATGACTTCGTTAACTTCCCTTATATTAGTATAAGACGTGGCTTGCTGTACGTGAACCCTAATCCCAACTGTGAAACAAATTAAGTCGCCAAACCTAAATTGACCTTTTTTGACTTTCATATCTCAATATACCTGGTTTGATTCCATCTTCTTTTGTAGACTCATGACATGGGAACGAATCAAGATGAACATACTGGAAATACAATAGAAACATCCTCTCTTGACAATGCTTCAGCCACCCATCAGTTCCCGACTTCCGGTGATTCTCGCGTCAAACAAACCCGAAGAGACGAAGCACAACCATCGAATATTGTTGAATATCCTACCGCATGTCTTGATTTTGTTGGCCCTAGTGCAATCCTGGATTCAAATGAAATACTCGTAGGGGGATTCGGTGTTTCTACCAAATATCCCGAACTGTACCGGTCGATTTGGCAAAGATATGGCCACATTGCTACAATGGGGATAATAACTTATGTTATTCATCTTGTGATCGAAATAGTTAACTAATTTCTGGAGACCCTTGATGCCATACGAGAATTGACTCTGAACAACATCCCTTCTGGTTACTTCATAGATCTTGAGAAGCTCATGATCACTTGTAAAAATCTTCGCTTCAACGTGAAATGGATCCGAGAATGGCTCAACAATATCCAAGCTGAATTTGAAAAGTTGTTGCACTATGGCCTTTGCTTTTCAAGAGATGCTCTTACCCTTGAGTAAAAACTGGTAGCCGAGGAGGTGGAACGTGCAAACCAAATGACGCGAGATACAGAAATCAAGGTGCAAGAACTGAACAGGAAGAAGGAAATCTTTTCCCAAGGAGAAAAGCTGGTTTTGAACGGTTTTCTTTAGGTCTACTAGTTTTTTGTTGAGTGATTTGAGAGACAAGTTTTCTAATAGTGGTTTGGATTTCTTATTGTTATTTCTTTAGATTTTTAAAGAAAGAAATACATAAATCTAACCAACCACTAATTGAAAAAAAAAATTCCTAACAAAATGGGTCCTACTAGATAGTTCGTAGACTTGTTTCCGTAGACCGAATTACGTTCAGTCCCCAGTAGGGACGTTTCATCCATGGAGTTTAATAAATCTCATCTTCCGAGTTGTACAGCTTGACTATTTCCAAAGGAGAGTGAAAAAGAGGGGGTCTAACTACACCACCCAATATTTCTCTTAGAAATCTGTATGGACAAACTCGAATATACTTTTAAGAGAATCAACAAGACTCAATCAATTAAAAGTATATCAACAAGTTTACTTGATTTACTCAGGCAGGGACTGCGAGTTCTAATCAAATGCAAGGAATAACTTGGATGGTATCAAAGACCAATATCCAAGGATCAATCAATGACAATCAACAACCAAAAGTTGGATTACTCTAATTGATTAGCTAACGCACAACCTATATTATTTCAATTATAAAGATAAAACAATATAATGCGGAAATTGAAATAACACAGACACCAGAAATTTTGTTAACGAGAAAACCGCAAATGCAGAAAAACCCCGGGACCTAGTCCAGATTGAACATACACTGTATTAATCCACTACAGACACTAGCCTACTCCGAGCTAACTTCGGACTGGAATGTAGTTGAGCCCCAATCAATCTCCCACTGATCCAAGGTACAGTTATGCTCCTATGCCTCTGATCCCAGTAGAATACTGGGCACTTGATTCCCTTAGATGATCTCACCCACAACTAAGAGTTGCTACGACCCAAATCGCAGGCTTTGACAATAAACAAATCTGTCTCACACATACAAGTCTATCAAAGGATCAATCTGTCTCCCACAGATAAACCCTGAAGGTTTTGTTCCGTATTTTGATAATAATCAAGGTGAACATGAAATAATTGATAATATGGTCTTATATTCCCGAAGAACATCCTAGAGTTATCAATCACCTCACAAAAATCTTAATCGTATGGTAGCGAAACAAGATCTTGCGGAATCACAAACAATGAGACGAAGATGTTTGTGACTATTTTTTATATCTTGCCTATCGGAGATATCAATATCAAGCCATCAATCTTATTGTACTCGTACGATAGAAGATGGAAGATCAGATCGCACAACTACGACAAAATTAGTATCGGTCTGGCTTCACAATCCCAATGAAGTCTTTAAGTCGTTAACCTGATTTTAGAAGAAGAAAACCAAAGGTTAAAGGAGAATCGACTCTAGCACGCAAACTAGTATCACACATAAGGTGTGGGGATTAGTTTTGCACAATACTAGATGTCTCCTTTATATAGTCTTTCAAATCAGGGTTTGCAATCAATGTTAGCTTAGTAACAAAGCATTCAATATTCACCGTTAGATGAAAACCTGATTTAGATTCAAGCTAATATTTCTCAACCGTTAGATCGAAAACTTATCTTGTTACACACACTTGACAATGCACGCTTCTAGGTTTGTTAACCATACCCAAACATATGCACTTGTTGGTTCAACAATAGTTAACCAAAAGGTTAGCCATATGAGCATTTCATATCAACCATGTTCTTCTACACCATAACTAGTTCAAATGACTTCAAATGAACTAGTTAGAGAGTTGTTCAATTGCAAATAAATCTTGTGTACTACACAAGACACAATTGAAGCAAAGATGATTTGATTCACTTGAATCGGTTCATGGACTTTTATAGCCACGGTTTGCAAACTGCATTCCTTAGTCTTTTTAAGTTTAAGTTCAGAAATCATCTTCAAATATATAACCTTATCAAGTTCGCAGACTATGTTCGCGGACTTAAGTTACCGGAGCAGAGTTCACAAACTCCAGCAGAAATTCTCGGGTATGAAAACTTCTCCGGTCCGCAGAATGGGTTCGTGGACTGAGTTCGCGGACTTAGCTTCACGCAAGTAGTTTGTGAACTCCAGCTAAAAATTCTCGGGTTTGAGAACTTCGGCAGTTCGCGGACTTGGCTCACGCCATTCTTCCGGTTCTCTTGATCAATAAAGTTCGCAAACTTTGGTTCAAGGAATAGGACTTATACATAAATGTGTTTCCACAACAATACTTATGTCCAACATTGGTTATGTAGTCTAAACTCTCATTTCAATCATTGAAACATTCTTATAGGACGTTATATAGTTGTTACACCATTTCTTGTCAAAGCAATTTTCAAGATAACTGAAACATATCATGACTTTCGTCACATGGTAAAGATAAACTTTAACAAAGCGAAAAGCTTACCAACACATATTTCGAGATATAGATAGGCGAGGTATACTCGGCTCGAAATACTAAATATGTATAATCCAAGTCTATATATATAGAATACGACTTCTTGTCTCAAAGAGTAGGAGACAGAGTAGATAAACTTTTGAGTGATAGATAAGTTCAATTCTTCACATACCCTTTTGTCGAGAAGTTCCACCGGTTCCCTGAGTAGTTCTTCTACTTGTATGATGAATCGCCATGAAGTCATTGAGCTCAACTACACTTTTTATCCTATTCCGAGACTTAGCTATAGTAGACTAGAAATCAAGACTTATAGTTTTGATCACTAACATTGACAAACATTCTTGAGATAGCAACGCATGCGAGTTCGACCGAGCAATGCTCTAACAGAGAGACTCACCATCCGACTAGGTTTAGTAACGACGCAAGTAAAGAATCCTTCCCTAAGGATCATATTCCTGCGTGAAGCTTCCCTTCTTGTGACTTGAATGACTCAAAGTTCCAGTAACCGGAGCGTTGATCCTCTTGAACGAAACCATTTTCTTATGATTCTTAAAAACTTCTTTGAGAGGCATCGGGGATGGAAGAGGATCGACTTCTTAAATAGATGCCCATGTAGGGAGAGGAATATTATAAATTCGGCTAGGAGGGTCTGGGTCCTACTAGGGATAATTATATCGCTAGCCTGAACATAAGACGAAGGCGATGTCGCAATCCGAACAATCTTCCCTTCATGAACTTCCTTGATGCACTGATGATAGGTTGAGGGTATAACCTGGTTTTCATGAATCCAGGGACGTCCCAAAATCATGTGGTAACCCGGAGTCTTTTCGATAACATAGAATTTCACCTTTCCTGGATCGGCCCAACTTGGAGATCGAGTTCAACATATCCGTAGGTATTACTAGTATTCCCCTCAAAGTCACTAATCATGGTTGAGCGAGGATCAATCAAATCCCGAGGGATTCTATCCTCCTGCAATATTTTTAAAGAGATGATATTAGCCAAGGATCCAGTATCTACCATGGCACCCTTAAATTCTTTTCCTCCAAGAAATGATGGGACATATAGATCACGGTTATGTACTTCCTCCACCATCATGTCCTTGGCCGTGAAGGTAATGTCTTGAACAGCAGCTGTCATTGCAAATGAAACTTGAACATCTTCGGGAGGTAAGGCAAGAGTCTCCCAGTGAAATACGACTCACAACATCGAAAATCTCTTTTCGTTGTTTCTTGGAAAATGGAGAAGTTCGCATAGACCATGTATTAGTGAGGCCACCACTTCTTTGACTGGTTTCTCATCAGTAGAGATACTTCTAATTTGGTGTTGAGGTAGAGGATTCTTATGTACGCCCTCTCTGTCATCCAGTATAAGATCTCTGGCCTCAATATTTTCTTTGAAAATCCATTTCAAGGCTTTGCACTCTCTGGTTGGATGACCAACGAACCTATGAAAATGACAATACTTCGGATTGTCTATAGCTTCATCCGTTGTCTCTCTTCGTATAGAGGGAAGTTTGACTGTTTCATCCCAGATCGACGCATCCAACAACTCTAGTACTTCCTGATACTTGCATGGAAAATCTGGTGGCCCCTTGATGTTGTTGTGATCATAAGCTGGGCGTTTCGAAGGGAAGGTGTTTTGGTGTTGTCCCTTCCTCTTACTTACTTCAACGACCACAACTGACTGATGCAAATCGAAACGTTTCTCAGATGAACGCTTTTCCCTCCTGGGATCGACTCGATTTTCATCTTCTGTTTTGGTCATCTTTGGTTTCTCTAGTACCGGCGGGTGCTGACGAAGTAGATCGCTTTGCAACATCATGGAGTTTCGAAAAGGTCTATAAACCGAGATTCTCGAGGAGGGATCGACACACATGAAGCAGGTTTTTGATGCACACTTCGATGAGATGAGATTCTGTTGCATTCGGGTCATGGCAATCTAAAGCCTGAGATCTAAATCTTAACACAAAATCATTCGGATGCTCATTATCTCTCTGAACTATTCTTCCCAGATCAGACAGGGTAATATGTTCAGAGAAAAAAGACAGGGTAATATTGTCTAGTCGAATATTATCATGAATAATGTTCGTATAAAAGGGGTAAACAGAAAATCAAACATAAATGTAAAGCACATGACGTTCAATGCTGAATGTAAAGTGCTGAAATATAAATGAGACAAAGATTTACGTGGTTCGGCACTAAGGCCTACATCCACGGGGTTGGTGTTTCACTATGTATTGAATGATTACAAAGATAGTCAAATGACTTTAGAGTACACATAGGTCTGTGGAAGTAGGGGGTCACTTACTCTTCCTATTTCTCTCTCATATATTCTCCTATCTTTTCTCTGGATCGGTCGACCCTTCTCTCTTAGTGGAGAGGGGTATTTATAGGGTTGGAACGTGGGTCCTACTTCTGAGGTGACGTTGTAATCTTATCTTCTTATGCATTGTGCCCATTACGCAGAGGTCTTCGGCATATGCTGCGGCCTAAGCTTGAATACGAAGGGTTATCCTCGCCTCTTCCACGAGCTGATTGACACATGTATATCTCTTTGGTATTCAATGCGGGTAGATGGATGTCTGCTCGTGTCAGACAAGTGTCTCTTTGTCTGGTCACATCTGTGTCAGTCAAACATCCTCTCAGCCGTTGATCTGGGATCTTCCTCGGGATTGGGTGTATTAACACCAAAGGGGTATTATCTGGTGCTCCTCTAAGCCATCATACCTTTGTGATCCTCTGTCCCTGACCGTCATATCTGCTGACCGGTGGCATCTTCTGATGAGATGCTTGTTATCATGTTTTGATATCTTGTTTTGCATGCCTTCCACGTGTCTCTTTCTGTACACGTGGTGGATGATGAAAGGTGTACATACAATTTTCCCCTCTTCTTCTGACTTGGGCGCATTTTGCAATTTAGAAGAAGAAAGGTCGTCCTACACGTTTTATCTCTCCTGAAATAACTTCTCTATAAATACGGTCACGTTTCCCACTTTGCATTAACTTTCCCCATAACTGCTCCTTGGTACGAGGGACAGTTATTGTCTTCTCTAGCTTTATAAATAGGAAAGAGAATGTGAAAAAAAAAACTTTTATCCTCTTCTTGTCAGTGTTCATCCTCTTCTTGTCAGTATTCATCCTTTCTTTGTTTTCTATTCTTGTTCTTTAGTCATTTATTATCGTCATTCTTGTGAGGAAGACAACAACATCCAATTTTCTGTCTCTTTCGCTCTCGACTGTTGTTGCCCCTGTATCGCAGACAACTAGCTTTTGATATCTCCGATCCTCCTTTCTTCGACTGTAGTTGGTGCTTGTCGTCCTCTTCTATACAGGTATGGGGTTTTTCATTAGCTGCTCATCATTGATTTATCTATGTATCTACCCGTTTGTTTCATGCTGCTGTATTCTTGGCTTTGTGATGAAGAACACACATGTCGAAGCATATATGCTTGCCCCTGTTCTTTGTTACAAAGTCTGTGAGTCTGTATCTAAGTATTATTCCTGGAGTTTGATGGAGTATTTCTGGTTATTTTTAGTTCTTAGGGTTTTTAATGTTTATACGGATGAACCATCCATTATGGGTTTTTTGATCTTTAGTGATCTCCTCGTATTCTTCTCTAAACTGTTTTTGTGTTTCCTTGTAGATATGTCTGATCGTCCGCGGGCTCCTTACCAAACCCCGCCGTCTTGTCCGCCAATATCCCCTCCGCGTCGAGATTCTGACAGATCTCCACTTGGGGAAGGTCCTTACAATTCTTCGCAATCGGATCCTCGGGGTCATAGGGTTTCATCTTCCTCTGGTGCGAAGGTTGTGCCTACTAAGAAAGGGGATGTGCCGAAGGGTCCTTCTGGGTCTAGGTATGCTGTTAACCGTGCCTCTTCTCGTCCTCGTGAAGATTCTAGGAGTACGCAGGCTCCCCCTCGTGATGACTCTAGGAGTACGCGGGCTCTTCCTCCTCGTAATGAAACATTGGATGTTCCGCCCCTTCGTTCTATGGTCCTCCTTCAGTGCCTCTGCAGAAATCTTTGCGGCCTCCTCCCACGGTTTCTTTCAAAGGGAAGTACTCCAAGGGTACTATGTCGAGAGCTGATCCGTCTAAAAATCTTCCTTCTAAAAGGAAAGCTTCGGAATTGAGTCCTACTTCTGATTCCGCAGACGAAGAAGAAACTGTCCCCGTGATACGCAGCATTTCAGTTGGTAAGAAGAAGGTCACTTTCAAGCATATTAATCTTGAGATGTTCAAGTAAAAACATGAGCTTCAATCTTTTGAGGTTCGCTTCTATGCCCCTGACGATGATATCACTTACGAGCTCCTTGCTAAGTATCAGTTTGACGAGTTTCATCTATTGACTAAGGTTGGAGCCTTCGAGGCGGGTCTCATGTTTCCCCTATATAAGTCGGGTGGCTCCTTTTATTATGACGTGCTGGCTAGTCTCGAAGGCTCTTCCACAAACACTCATAATCGTTTCGTTTCAAAACTATCTGGGAATTATCTTCGTGCACTGAAGGAATGTTACCTGCGAAGCAAGGGAGAGACTATGATGACCTTCTATGTTCCAAATCCTGCTGAGAGAGAGTGGTACACTCCTCAGAATTTTAACAGTTCCTTTGGGGATTATGTCAACAGTAGAAACCGTAAGCCGTGGAGTGTTAGTTTTCGTAACATTGCTGCTCCTCATGGTGAAATTCGTCTTTTGAGTGAGGTGAGTGATTCCAAGCTGAAGTATGTTCCTGGTACTGAGGGATCTGCTAAACGGAAACTCTTTCCTGCTCGTGAAAGGATTAAGCGTGACCATGATTATGAATGGCATGCTACTGTTATTGAGGTAGTTGGTCCTTGGGCTTATGGTTGGATTCCTGGTCCGCGCGGTTGGCATCCTTCTGAAAACTGCAAGCCTCGTGAAACTCCTCCTGCTCGTTATGGAGATTTCTGTCCTTGGCGTCCGAATTTCTCGGGAATGAATTTTCCTTATGCTCTTGATGTCGTTGATGGATATGAGGAGGAGGATTCTGGTTCTACCCATCCACCGAATAGTGCTGCTTCTGCCAAGGTATAGTTTCTTCTTATATTCTCTATTCTATTTGCCCCTTTTTCCTTTCTTGAAATAATTTTCATTTTTGAAGTGAGGGAAAAAATGAGCCTTTGTGGGGATGTGTACTGGTTTTTAGGTGTCGAAGAAAAAGAAACTTGGACCCAAACAATCTTCTACTGTGGTTACCGGTGAGGCTGAGGTTTATGAGGAGGTTACGAGTCCTACAAACGAAGGGTATGCTGAGTATGAAGAAATGTCCGATGGAGAAGAGCGTACCGATACTTCTCATCCTGATGAAGAAGGTGGTATTGTATCGGTATTGGTGAAGAAGAAGTTGCCGCGGGTGGTGATGGTGAAGAAGAAATTTCCGCGGGTGGTGATGGTGAGTCTGAGGGTAATATTACCGTTGGTGGTACTGGCGGGGGTGCATCTGCCCCTGTTGGCGATAATATTGTTGGTGTGGGTACTCTGCCCGTTATTTCCCCTGAATTTTCTTTTGGTAGGATATATTCCGCGGGGGAATCCTTTGATGTGAATGCTTCCATGGGTCTTGCCGAAGACTTTTCATTGCTTTCCCCAAATGATGATTGGGATGTGCTTGGGGATATTGGTAAAGAATATGCCACCGGTCAGCAGGCTGAAAACGTCGGCGGTCATACTGAGGCTGGTGATGTCGAGACTTTCGCGAGTGAGGGGAGAACAACCAAACGAAAGTCTGCGGTTGAATCTCCTTCAGAGGATTTCCCTTACTCGCTAATGCCTGAAGGCGAAGATTCCATTTTGGCTTGGCTTAAGAAGAAAAATCTGATGTTCGTCCCCAACCCTGCCCCAGTAGTCCCTGGTGAGAAGAATTCTGACGCTTATGCTCGTCAGATGATGCAAGTGCCTTCTGAAGTCCGCATTGCTGAGATGTGGGAGAAGGATTTGAGAGCTTCAAAATCTAACCTAGTGGTTGACCCTCCCTCCTCTGTTGCTGATATGATGGTCATAGCTGATGGGTACCAGTACGGTTTTCCCCAGCAGTGTGTCTTAGAGGTAAATCCTTGTACTGATTCCCTCATGATATACGAACATTGTATTCTTCGCGACATCCGATCCCTTGGGTATAATAATGTTTGTTGTTTGTGACATAGATGATGAGGAGCGAACATTGTAACCATGTTCTATACCAATTCTTTAAAGCAAATTCTTTAAAGTTGGAGGCTAAGCTTCGTCGTAGATAAGAAGAACTATCTGCGACCGAGATGGAAATAAGTGAACTGAAGGGTCGCCTGAAGGAAAAGGAGCGGCTGGGTAATGCTGAGGAGAGTCTCCGTTCGGAACTTGCTATAATTCGCAACGAATTGGAGAAAGCTCGTAGAAATGTATTGTCCCTCATAGGTTCGTATTTTTTATTGGTCTTTTACTCCTCGTGATTCCCTATTTGTACTTTGGTGTTCTGTCTCAGTCTCCCCACCCTATCTTCAGTGGGTGGATTCCCCGAGCTCATATGGATTCGGAAAGAAAGGAAACGGCGGAAATCCCGCATTGCAGAGTTGGTGGGTAAGTTGAAAGCGAAGCCGTAAAGTGGAATGCTCGTGCTGATGAGCACAACGCCTTAGCAGCTGAGTGGCGTGAAAAGCGAACACTGATGGTTGATATGCAAAATAAGTACAATCATGACCGTCGTCTGTTTAATGATACGCTTCTATGGACGCGTGACAACCTGCGTGATGCTCGAGGACATGCTTCGGACTTAGAGGCTAGAGTGCGCTTTTTGGAAGGAGAGTTACAACAGGCTCGTTCTTTCTTAGGCCCCGGGGTTAGGGATAGTATGCTGCATCTTTCCTAGGAAAGGGATAATGCTAGGGCTGAGGTTGGTGCTCTTACTAAAGCCCTAGCAGTGTCTAGAGCTGATGTTGCTCGCCAAGTGGAATCTGAAAGAGATCTTGAAGTGAATGTGTATCGACTCCATAAAAGGATGGGGGATATGAATGACGAAGTCAACCATCTTCGTCACTTAGATTCAATGAAGCAGGTAGACTTAGACGCGAGTCAATTTGCTCTTACGAACCTTCAAACGGATTATAAGAAACTATCCGACGAATATGACTTTCTTGATGAGGCTCGGGATGCAGTTGTTAATGAGTATGAAGAGGCTTAGGCTAATGTCGAAGGTATAACCTCGTTTTATCGAGTGTAATTCTGTTATTTCTTCGTTTTAACCCCTTGGTATTTCTTGTTTTAAACGCTCGAGGGACAGTTTCACGCAGCAAATGATGAGCTTAAAAAAACTCAATCTGCCTTAGTGCAGCAGGAAGGACAAGCCAACTATTTCAAAGGGTTGTCCGCGTCTCGTGAGGAAGCAGCACAGATTGCCTCCAAAGAGGCGGAACGCCTATCTGCATTTTTGTCTCAGGCCAACCAGCGGACCGCTGTTATCACTTATAAAGCTCGATGTCAGTTGGCTGAAGAGACCAACAAAGTCCTAGATAAGATTGAACTTGATCTTAAAGTCGAACATGGTCTTGTGAAGAATCATCCGCGTCGTCCCCTTCCCGCGCCCTTGCCTGGTTCTTCTGGGCCTTCTTCAGGTGGTAGCGTACCTTCATCTCGCAGAGACAACCCTGTTGATGGAGCTATATCGTCCAAGTAGATTTCTTTTATTAGTCATATAAAGTTGATCCTTGTTGATTATATAATTTCGGATCATTTTTTGATGTGTTTCCTGCTTTATCTTATTTTCTGAACTTGTAATCAACTCTTTATGAAATGGATCATCCTTTTGGCATACCTGTGTTATCAATTCATTTTTATTTTAAGTATTGTGAAGTATTAAACTAGAAATAACTTGCTTTGTAAAAAGCTGAGAGTGTTTGGGTGCGACACCGAAGGTAAATACCTTCGTGATCGTCTTGAGACCTGTCACCCCGCTGGCGAATCCTGGGCCAGAGGATTCCCAAACGGTGGGGGACGAGGCAGCGTTCTAGGATATGGGATGCTTATTTGAAATATTTACATGCACCCATTCCGTCGACCCGCTGCCTTAAAATCGGTTGGGTATCTCTTTCTACTGGGTGCCTTCCCCCTGGTCTTACACTCATAGACACTGATAGGGGAGCCCTGAGAGATTGTAGATTAACTACTTTCCCCAGTATTGTTAATTTATTATGTAATGTACATGCGTTCACCCAGCGGGCCTTTTGACCACTTCGTTTGCTTGAAGATTTCCCAAAATATTTGTTTGATTGATAGGTTGAGGTCTGCTACTCCTCGTCCAGAGATAGAACACATGTAAAGCGGTTATGCTGCCTTCTTCTTCTGGTATTCTTCACACAGATGCAAAGCTGCGCTGCTCCTATGGGTAGTATGGTTTGATCCATTTAGCATTCCAAGGGTGCCGGAGGACCTCGCCTTTCAGATTGCGAAGATAGTAGGAACCGTTTCCCGCAATGTCGTTTATTATAAAAGGTCCTCCCCATTTAGGTGCTAACTTTCCCCATTTCCTCTCGTTGATACTGCGGGATTTTTTTTAGCACATACTGCCCTTTTACAAAATTTCGAAGCTTAACCTTTTTGTTGTACTCTCTCGCTAATCTCCGTTGTTAATTTTCCATCTTTTGCAATGCTTCTTCCCTCCTTTCTTCCAGGTCGTCCAGTCTCTCTAACATCATGTCTGTTGTGAGATTTTTCTCCCATGCTTCGGTCTTTGTGGTTGGCATGAGGATCTCTGTTGGGATGACTTCTTCAGCTCCATAAGTGAGGAGAAATGGGGACTCCCCAGTGGCAGATCTTCGTGTTGTCTTGTATGCCCATAATACATTGTGTAGCTGTTCACACCATCGCCCCTTGTGTTCGTCTAATTGCTTTTTGAGGATAATGGCGAGGGTCTTGTTAGTAGCTTCCGCTTGTACGTTGCTTTGAGGGTATATGGTGGTGGACTTGTTTTTTCCTTATTTTGAAAGTGTCGAAGAGCATGTCTATGTTTTTCCCCTATAATCGTTTACCATTATCGGACACGATTTCCGCTGGTATGCCGAACCTGCAAATAATGTTTTGGAATATGAAAGTAAACACGTCCACGTCTCTGATCCTGTCTAAGGCTTTGGCTTCCACCCATTTACTGAAGTAGTCCGTGGATACTATCAAAAATCGTCTTTTCCCTGATCTTTCGAAGAAAGGCCCAACGATATCTATGCCCCATTTTGCAAATGGCCACGGACTATCCAGAGAATTCAACGTTGTCGCTGGTGCATGTATCTTTTTGGCGAAACGCTGACATTCTTCACATCGTCGGGACATTCTTGCAGCATCTTGTATCATTGTGGGCCAGTAATATCCTTTCATTTTTGCTTTGTCGGCTAGTGATCTCATGCCGCTATGATTCCCTGCGTCACCATAATGGATGTCGTTTAGAATTCGATGCCCCTCTTTCCTGGATAAGCAACGTAGTAACGGTCCGAGGAAAGATTTCTTGTACAGGACCCCATTCCGAAGATCATATCTTCCTACTTTGGAGAGTATTTTCCTGGTTTGTTTATGATCCGCGGGTAAGGTTCCATCCTTGAGAAACGCATGGATCATCATTCTCCAATCATCTTCGTTGTTGAAATCTTCGTCTTGATTTGCTCTTGACAGGATATCTTCTTCGTCAAAATCGTTACGGATGTCTTCTCCCACCTGATTTTCGATATTTTCTTCCACTGTATCTCGATTTGTATCAAAGGAAAATTGTGATTCAATCGAAGGCTCGTATACCCTTGTTATTTTGATAGCTTCGATATTCTTGTCCTTTAGCATGGATGATATATATGCTAGGGCTTCCGCGTGCCTGAGATCCCTTCTTCATAAGTGCCGGAACTTGATGTTCGGAATTTGTGATGCCAATGTTTGGACCAAGGCCATGTAAGCTGAGAGGGTATCGTCGTACACATTGTATTCGAGCCCTATTTGTCGTATGACAAGATGCGAATCACTTGTCGGTCTTTCATCAGTTACCCCCATCTCTATTATCAAGCGGAGGGCATGTACGACTGCCTCGTATTCGACGATGTTGTTAGTATGCTCTTTGAATTCTAACCTGAGTGCCTGTACGATCCTTTCTCCAGTTGGGGTGGTGATGACAATGCCTATTCCCGCCCCTTCCTTATTTTTGGAACCATCAACGGAAACTTCCCTTCGTCTTTGACTCGCGGGTTCGAGGACATCAACTGGATCCTTGTTTTCCTCGTCGGCTTCTGGTATTTCCCTAATCTCTTCATCGTTGTCCAGGGGGAGGTCTGCTAAGAAATCCGCCAATACTTGGGATTTTTGGGAATGTTGAATTTCATGAATGATGTTGAATTAGTCCAGGTGGGTGTTCCACTTGGCTATTCTACCTACTTTTCCCGCGCTTTTGAGGACTGCTTCCAGTGGTGCTTTGCATGGGACGCGGATGAAGTGAGTTAGGAAATAGGTTCTCAGCTTTTGAGTAGCCCATACTAATGCCAGTATGAGTTGTTCGATATTCGTGTAATTTCTTTCCGCTGAATTAAGGGTATTGCTGACATAATAGATAGGTTGTTCTATCTTCGTATTGGTTTTGACCAACACTGCGCTAAATGCGTCTTCTGTCACTGCTATGTACAATGCCAAAAACTCATCAGGATCAGGCTTCTTCGGGATTGGAATTGAAGCCAGGTATTCCTTGATTCTTTGGAAGGCTTCTTCGCATTCTGCGGTCCATTCAAACTTGCTCCCTTTTTTGAGAATATTGAAAAAATATTTGCATTTGTCCGAGGATCGGGCAATAAATCTGCCCAAGGCTGCTAAGGACCCATTGAGATTTTGCACTTCTTTTAAATTCTTCGGAGATGGCATTTTCACTATCGCCTGAATCTTCGCGGGGTCTACCTCAATACCCCTTTTTGTTACCAGATATCCGAGAAATTTCCCTGAGGTGACACCGAAGGTGCATTTTTCTGGATTTACTTTCATGTGATGTTTCCCCATTGCTTCGAAAATATCTCTCAGGTCCTCGTGGTGATCTTTGCGCATCCTACTTTTGACGAGCATGTCATCAACGTAGACTTCTAGGGTACTACCAATCCATGGCCTGAAGATAGCATCGACCATTCTCTGGTAAGTTTCCCCTGCGTTTCGAAGTCCAAAGGGCATTCTATTGTAGCAATAAAGGCCATGCGGGGTGTAGAATGTTGTGTTTTGTTGATCTTCTTCTGCCAGGGCTACTTGGTTGTAACCAGAATATCCGTCCATGAATGACAGCTCTTCGTACCCTTCCACTGCTTCAACCAGTTGATCTATGCTCGGTAGGGGATAGCTGTCTTTTGGACATGCCTTGTTGAGGTTAGTAAAGTCGATGCATATCCTAACCCCTCCATTTTTCTTAGGAACGATGACCATGTTGGAGATCCATGTAGGGTATTTGACTTCCTTGATGAAGCCTGCTTCTAGTAGTTTCCGAAGTTCTTTTTCTACTGCCTTATGATACTCTGGTGCAACTTTTCTTATTTTCTGCCTGAAAGGTGGCGTGCCTGGTTTGATGCGCAGCTCGTGTTGGATTATTTTTGGATCGATCGCCGGCATGTCTCCTAACTTCCAGGCGAATACATCCGCGTATTCTTTAAGTAATTTGGTTAAGGAATGTTCTCTTTATTCGTCCATTATGGTCCCTACTTTGATCATCTTCGGGTTTTCTTTCGTTCCTATGTTGATTTCTTTTACGGGCTCCACTGGTGTGAACACCGGCCCCAAGGACTGGGACGTTCTTTAATTGCTATTTGGTATGTTTCTGTCATTCGTTGGATGCTGAAGTACTTGCCTCTGTGTTAAGTAAATTATCATCTTTTATCAAGTCCTTCCCTGCGGTTTCCTTGAGGAACAGGTCTATGGCCTTTTTTTTGCAGCTTCTTTATTTTTAATCCTTCGGGTTTTTCGCTGCTCTTCCTGTTCGTTGTTGATACGATCCTGAGTGGCCTGGCACTCTTTTGCAGAGACCCGATCTCCCTTGATTTCCATTACTCCCTCGGGTGTAGGGAACCTGAGATATTGGTAGTAAGTTGCTGCCACTCCCTTGATTTTATGTACCCACTTTCGTCCAATAATGGCGTTATAGGGGGATGGGGCGTCTACCACGCTGAATCGTGTTTCTACTTTCATGGGCCCGGCGTACACCTGCAACACGATGTCTCCCAATGGCTTTGTGTTCGCTCCGTTGAACCCGTAGATGGTGTAATAAGAGGTCATCAGCTGATCATCATGGAGATTCATCCGTTTGAAGGCGTCTTAGAATAGAACGTTCACTGAGCTTCCCCCGGGAGTTGATGTAATCAGTGGCAGGTTTCAAACCAAGACAAAGCCGATCCCTTCAGACTGATGGGAAATACCTACAGAAGACGGTGTCGTTTTGACTCCATCGGGCTAAGATACGATTATAATACCGGATATGTGCCGCGGGATCACTGGATCCGTCATACCATTCAAAAGTTGGGACAGGGCACTTTAACGGAATGGGGGTATTTGACAGACGATGAGTTAGGGGCGTGGAGTTAGCTTCTTTCATCACCTCTTCAAGCCTTCCTCCGCCTTGTCTGGCTTTTAACTGCCTGATCTCATCCATCATCTCATCGCGCAGCTATTCCATTGCGCGGTAATGTCCCACGTTCTCATGCTCAGTTGAGCGTTTCTTTCTTCGATCTTCACTGTCATAATAGTCTAAGTCTTCGGCGGCATATTCCGGATCGGATGCACTACTTCCCCTAGCAGTGTTTTCTAGGATGATTCTTCGGTCTCGATTAGGCTCTGGTGCCTTAGAATTTGCTTCGTCCAGTTGTTGGCTAGTCTCCGTGCTTTGGGAAATCCTATCTTTCAAGTCTTGGTTCTCTCTGGCCAGAAGAGATACGGCATCTGCGTAGACCTGCGGGCTCTTTTTCAATTCTTCGAGCTCTACCATCAGTCGGTGGGACTGGTTTGATCCCTGATTAGGAGTTCCGGCTTGTACCCCTACGGACATAGTTCCTCCTTCGTCTACTGTGTGTATTAAGGGTGGTAGAGGATCAGCTTCAATTGTTGGTATCTCCAAGTTTGGTCCCCTCGGTTGAGCTTCCACCCGCGGTACTAAAACCACTGGTATGGTTTGATTCTGACCGTTGGTTGACGGCATTCCGAAGACTGGTGGATGTGCGGTCTGATGTGTCATAGATTCTGCCACCCCTTCTCTTTGTTGATGGATTTGGTTTGAAACCAAAGTCTTGTTATCTTCTGTAGCCTGGAGGGCCGCAACAGTTGCGTTGTTCTTTGTGGCTGCTTCTTTGAGAGTCGCGGCTGCAATGGAGTTAGTGTTCATAGGTGAGTTGATTTCAGCAGCATCCTGCCTCTGAGTAGTTGTTTTAGCTTTGTCTCCTTTCTGCTTGCTTCGGGTCATGACCGGGGTCATCCTCGGTGTCTCCTTTGATGAGGCTTTGGTGTTTCCTGCCTCTAGTA
Organism: Papaver somniferum; assembly: GCF_003573695.1. Classification (NCBI taxonomy): domain Eukaryota; kingdom Viridiplantae; phylum Streptophyta; class Magnoliopsida; order Ranunculales; family Papaveraceae; genus Papaver; species Papaver somniferum. Next base: position 158,127,343 of record NC_039365.1, on the reverse strand, counting down.
TCTTTTCCATTTTTAGTCCTTTTCTGCATAGGGGAATAAATAAAGAGAACCAAAGATATCCACGAGGATCGGGTTAGTGCCATTCGTATCCGTAAAATTTGTGGAATAAAAGGAAATGAGCTGCCCAAGGGCCTTAATAAAAGAGAAACATAAAGACTCCATCGGTATAGTTTTCGCAATACAAATCCTCTAATAAACAATCATGGACCTTGTTTTCAGACTACTTTTGAAAAGGAGAACTCTTGAAAAGGCAGATCTGTAGCGAGAACTCATGAATCTGGATTATTAAGTCTTAGTTTTAAAAGAAAAACGCCTCACGTGCAAATCTGTGATAGATAGCCGTGGATTGTATGCTTTGAAATGGTGTTGTGAAAATGAAGACCATGAACCCAGAATAAAAAAAAGGTTTGAAAGCACGCTGAACCCAGAATAGGGCACAACCATAATGCGCGTTTAAGGTGAATCACAGGATAAGATAAATCTTTTACCGGGACAAAGTCCCTGTTTCTAGCGCCAGATTGTGAACACATAAATCTCGAAGCCATCACGTGTTCACAAACAATATTCGCATACATTCTAATTCTAAAATCGTACGTCGTATATAAAGGGGATGATTATATCGATTCATCGACTCTAAGCCTTCGGCTTGTCATTGTCTAGTCGAATATTATCATAATAATGTTCGTATAAAGGGTAAACAGAGAATCAAACATAAATGTAAAGCACATGAAGTTCAATGCTGAATGTAAAGTGCTGAAATAAAATGAGACAAAGATTTACGTGGTTCGGCACTAAGGCCTACATCCACGGGTGGTGTTTCACTATGTATTGAATGATTACAAAGATAGTCAAATGACTTTAGAGTACACATAGGTCTGTGGAAGTAGGGGGATCACTTACTCTTCCTATTTCTCTCTCCTATATTCTCCTATCTTTTCTCTGGATTGGTCGACCCCTTCTCTCTTAGTGGAGAGGGGTATTTATAGGGTTGGAACGTGGGTCCTACTTCTGAGGTGCCGTTGTAACTTATCTTCTTGTGCTTTGTGCCCATTACGCAGAGGTCTTCGGCATATGCTGCGGCCTAAGCTTGAATACGAAGGGTTATCCTCGCCTCTTCCACGAGCTGATTGACACGTGTATATCTCTTTGGTATTTAATGCGGGTAGATGGATGTCTGCTCGTGTCAGACAAGTGTCTCTTTGTCTGGTCACATCTGTGTCAGTCAAACTTCCTCTCAGCCGTTGATCTGGGATCTTCCTCGGGATTGGGTGTATTAACACCCAAGGGGTATTATCTGGTGCTCCTCTAAGCCATCATACCTCTGTGATCCTCTGTCCCTGACCGTCAGATCTGCTGACCGGTGGCATCTTCTGATGAGATGCTTGTTATCATGTTTTGATATCTTGTTTTGCATGCCTTCCACGTGTCTCTTTCTGTACACGTGGTGGATGATGAAAGGTGTACATACAATTTGCCCCTCTTCTTCTGACTTGGGCGATTTTGCAATTTAGAAGAAGAAAGGTCGTCCTACACGTTTTATCTCTCCTGAAATAACTTCCCCTATAAATACGGGCACGTTTCCCACTTTGCATTAACTTTCCCCATAACTGCTCCTTGGTACGAGGGACAGTTATTGTCTTCTCTAGCTTTATAAATAGGAAAGAGAATGTGAAAAAAAATTTATCCTCTTCTTGTCAGTGTTCATCTCTTCTTCAGTTTCATCCTTCTTGTTTTCTATTCTTGTTCTTTAGTCATTTATTATCGTCATTCTTGTGAGGAAGATAACAACATTCAATTTTCTGTCTCTTTCGCTCTCGATGTGTGTTGCCCCTGTATCGCAGACAACTAGCTTTTGATATCTCCGATCCTCCTTTCTTCGACTGTGGTTGGTGCTTGTCGTCCTCTTCTATACAGGTATGGGGTTTTTCATTAGCTGCTCATCATTGATTTATCTATGTATCTACCCGTTTGTTTCCTGCTGCTGTATTCTTGGCTTTGTGATGAAGAACACACATGTCGAAGCATATATGCTTGCCCCTGTTCTTTGTTACAAAGTCTGTGAGTCTGTATCTAAGTATTATCCCTGGAGTTTGATGGAGTATTTCTGGTTATTTTTAGTTCTTAGGGTTTTTAATGTTTATCCGGATGAACCATCAATTATGGGTTTTTTGATCTTTAGTGATCTCCTCGTATTCTTCTCTAAACTGTTTTTGTGTTTCCTTGTAGATATGTCTGATCGTCCGCGGGCTCCTTACCAAACCCCGCCGTCTAGTCCGCCAAGATCCCCTCCGCGTCGAGATTCTGACAGATCTCCACTTGGGGAAGGTCCTTACAAGTCTTCGCAATCGGATCCTCGGGGTCATAGGGTTTCATCTTCCTCTGGTGCGAAGGTTGTGCCTACTAAGAAAGGGGATGTGCCGAAGGGTCCTTCTGGGTCTAGGTATGCTGTTAACCGCCCCTTCTCGTCCTCGTGAAGATTCTAGGAGTACGCAGGCTCCCCTCGTGATGACTCTAGGAGTACGCGGGCTCCTCCTCCTCGTAATGAAACATTGGATGTTCCGCCCCTTCGTTCTATGGCTCCTCCTTCAGTGCCTCCGCAGAAATCTTTGCCGCCTCCACGGTTTCTTTCAAAGGGAAGTACTCCAAGGGTACTATGTCGAGAGCTGATCCGTCTAAAAATCTTCCTTCTAAAAGGAAAGCTTCGGAATTGAGTCCTACTTCTGATTCCGCAGACGAAGAAGAAACTGTCCCCGTGATACGCAGCATTTCAGTTGGTAAGAAGAAGGTCACTTTCAAGCATATTGATCTTGAGATGTTCAAGGAAAAACATGAGCTTCAAGCTTTTGAGGTTCGCTTATGCCCCTGACGATGATATCACTTACGAGCTCCTTGCTAAGTATCAGTTTGACGAGTTTCATCTATTGACTACGGTTGGAGCCTTCGAGGCGGGTCTCATGTTGCCCCTATATAAGTCGGGTGACTCCTTTTATTATGACGTGGGCTAGTCGCGAAGGCTCTTCCACAAACACTCATAATCGTTCCGTGTCACAACTATCTGGGAATTATCTTCGTGCACTGAAGGAATGTTACCTGCGAAGCAAGGGAGAGACTATGATGACCTGCTATGTTCCAAATCCTGCTGAGAGAGAGTGGCACTCCTCAGAATTTTAACAGTTCCTTTGGGGATTATGTCAACAGTAGAAACCGTAAGCCGTGGAGTGTTAGTCTTCGTAACATTGCTGCTCCTCGTGGTGAAATTCGTCTTTTGAGTGAGGTGAGTGATGCCAAGCTGAAGTATGTTCCTGGTACTGAGGGATCTGCTAAACGGAAACTCTTTCCTGCTCGTGAAAGGATTAAGCGTGACCATGATTATGAATGGCATGCTACTGTTATTGAGGTAGTTGGTCCTTGGGCTTATGGTTGGATTCCTGGTCCGCGCGGTTGGCGTCCTTCTGAAAACAGCAAGCCTCGTGAAACTCCTCCTGCTCGTTATGGAGATTTCTGTCCTTGGCGTCCGAATTTCGCGGGCATGAATTTTCCTTACGCTCTTGATGTCGTTGATGGAGATGAGGAGGAGGGTTCTGGTGCTACCCATCCACCGAAGAGTGCTGCTGCTGCCAAGGTATAGTTTCTTCTTATATTCTCTATTCTATTTGCCCCTTTTTCCTTGCTTGAAATAATTTTCATTTTTGAAGTGAGGGAAAAAAGAGCCTTTGTGGGGATGTGTACTGGTTTGTAGGTGTCGAAGAAGAAGAAACTTGGACCCAAACAATCTTCTACTGTGGTTACCGGTGAGGCTGAGGTTTATGAGGAGGTTACGAGTCCTGTAAACGAAGGGTATGCTGAGGATGAAGAAATGTCCGATGGAGAAGAGCGTACCGATACTTCTCACCCTGATGACGAAGGTGGTAATGGTGAAGAAGAAGTTTCCGCGGGTGGTGATGGTGAAGAAGAAATTGCCGCGGGTGGTGATGGTGAGTCTGAGGGTAATATTACCGTTGGTGGTACTGGCGGGGGTGGATCTGCCCCTGTTGGCGATAATATTGTTGGTGTGGGTACTCTGCCCGTTATTTCCCCTGAATTTTCTTTTGGTAGGATATATTCCGCGGGGGAATCCTTTGATGTGAATGCTGCCATGGGTCTTGCCGAAGACTTCTCATTGCTTTCCCCAAATGATGATTGGGATGTGCTTGGGGATATTGGTAAAGAAGATGCCACCGGTCAGCAGGCTGAAAACGCCGGTGGTCATACTGAGGCTGGTGATGTCGAGACTTGCGCGAGTGAGGGGAGAACAGCCAAAGGGAAGTCTGCGGTTGAATCTCCTTCAGAGGATTTCCCTTACTCGCTAATGCCTGAAGGCGAAGATGCCATTTTGGCTTGGCTTAAGAAGAAAATCTGATGTTCGTCCCCAACCCTGCCCCAGTGGTCCCTGGTGAGAAGAATTCTGACGCTTATACTCGTCAGATGATGCAAGTGTCTTCTGAAGTCCGCGTTGCTGAGATGTGGGAGAAGAATCTGAGAGCTTCAGAAGCTAACCTAGTGGTTGACCCTCCCTCCTCTGTTGCTGATATGATGGCCATAGCTGATGGGTACCAATACGGTTTTCCCCAGCAGCGTGTCTTAGAGGTAAATCCTTGTACTGATTCCCTCATGATATCGAACATTGTATTCTTCGCGATATCCGATCCCTTGGGTATAATAATGTTTGTTGTTTGTGACATAGATGATGAGGAGCGAACATTGTAACCATGTTCTATACCAATTCTTTAAAGCAAAGTCTTTAAAGTTGGAGGCTAAGCTTCGTCATAGAGAAGAAGAACTATCTGCGGCCGAGATGGAAATAAGTGAACTGAAGGGTCGCCTGAAGGAAAAGGAGCGGCTGGGTAATGCCGAGGAGAGTCTCCGTTCGGAACTTGCTATAGTCCGCAACGAATTGGAGCAAGCTCGTAGAAATGTATCGTCCCTCACAGGTTCGTATTTTTTATTGGTCTTTTACTCCTCGTGATTCCCTATTTGTACTTTGGTGTTCTGTCTCAGTCTCCCCACCCTATCTTCAGTGGGTGGAGTCCCCGAGCTCATATGGCTTCGGAAAGAAAGGGAACGACAGAAATCCCGCATTGCAGAGTTGGTGGGTAAGTTGAAAAGCGAAGCCGTAAAGTGGAATGCTCGTGCTGATGAGCACAACGCCTTAGCAGCTGAGTGGCGTGAAAAGCGAACACTGATGGTTGATATGCAAAATAAGTACAATCATGACCGTCGTTGTTTAATGGTACGCTGCTATGGACGCGGGACAACCTGCGTGATGCTCGAGGACATGCTTCGGACTTAGAGGCTAGAGTGCGCTTTTTGGAAGGAGAGTTACAACAGGCTCGTTCTTTCTTAGGCCCCGGGGTTAGGGATAGTATGCTGCATCTTTCCGAGGAAAGAGAATGCTAGGGCTGAGGTTGGTGCTCTTAGTAAAGCCCTAGCGTCTCGAGCTGATGTTGCTCGCCAAGTGGAATCTGAAAGAGATCTTGAAGTGAATGTGTATCGACTCCATAAAAGGATGGGGGATGAATGACGAAGTCAACCATCTTCGTCACTTGGATTCAATGAAGCAGGTAGACTTAGACGCGAGTCAATTTGCTCTTACGAACCTTCAAACGGATTATAAGAAACTATCCGACGAATATGACTTTCTTGATGAGGCTCGGGACGCAGTTGTTAATGAGTATGAAGAGGCTTCGGCTAATGTCGAAGGTATAACCTCGTTTTATCGAGTGTGATTCTGTTATTTCTTCGTTTTAACCCCTTGGTATTTCTTGTTTTCAGCACTCGAGGGACAGTTTCACGCAGCAAATGATGAGCTTAAAAAAACTCAATCTGCCTTAGTGCAGCAGGAAGGACAAGCCAACTATTTCAAAGGGTTGTCCGCGTCTCGTGAGTAAGCAGCACAGATTGCCTCCAAAGAGGCGGAACGCCTATCTGCATTGTTGTCTCAGGCCAACCAGCGGACCGTTGTTATCACTTATAAAGCTCGATGTCAGTTGGCTGAAGAGACCAACAAAGTCCTAGATAAGATTGAACTTGATCTTAAAGTCGAACATGGTCTTGTCAAGAATCATCCGCGTCGTCCCCTTCCCGCGCCCTTGCCTGGTTCTTCTGGGCCTTCTTCAGGCGGTAGCGTACCTTCAACTCGCAGAGACAACCCTGTTGATGGAGCTGTATCGTCCAAGTAGATTTCTTTTATTAGTCATAGAAAGCTGATCCTTGTGATTATATAATTTCAGATCATTTTTTGATAAGTTTCCTGCTTTATCTTATTTGCTTAACTTGTAATCAACTCTTTATGAAATGGATCATCCTTTTGGCATACCTGCGTTATCAATTCATTTTTATTTTAAGTATTGTGAAGTGTTAAACTGGAAATAACTTGCTTTGTAAAAAGTTGAGAGTGTTTGGGTGCGACGCCGAAGGTAAATACCTTCGTGATCGTCTTGAGACCTGTCACCCCGCTGGCGAATCTTGGGCCAGAAGATTCCCAAACGGTGGGGGCCGAGGCATCCTTCTAGGATATGGGATGCTTATTTGAAATATTTACATGCACCCATTCCGTCGACCCGCTGCCTTAAAATTGGTTGGGTATCTCTTTCTGCTGGGTGCCTTCCCCCTGGTCTTACACTCATAGACACTGATAGGGGAGCCCTGAGAGATTGTAGATTAACTACTTTCCCCAATATTGTTAATTTATTATGTAATGTACATGCGTTCACCCAGCGGGCCTTTTGACCATTTCGTTTGCTTGAAGATTTCCCAAAAAGTTTGTTTGATTGATAGGTTGAGGCCTGCTACTCCTCGTCCAGAGATAGAAAATGTAAAGCGGTTACGCTGCCTTCTTCTTCTGGTATTCTTCACGCAGATGCAAAGCTGCGCTGCTCCTATGGGTAGTACGGTTTGAGCCATTTAGCATTCCAAGGGTGCCGGAGGACCTCGCCTTTCAGATTGCGAAGATAGTAGGAACCGTTTCCCGCAATGTCGTGTATTATAAAAGGTCCTCCCCATGTAGGTGCTAACTTTCCCCATTTCTTCTCTCGTTGATACTGCGGGATTGTTCTTAGCACATACTGCCCTTCTACAAAATTTCGAAGCTTAACCTTTTTGTTGTACTCTCTCGCTAATCTCCGTTGATAATTTTCCATCTTTTGCAATGCTGCTTCCCTCCTTTCTTCCAGGTCGTCCAGTCTCTCTAACATCATGTCTGTTGTGAGATTTTTCTCCCATGCTTCGGTCTTTGTGGTTGGCATGAGGATCTCTGTTGGGATGACTGCTTCAGCTCCATAAGTGAGGAGAAATGGGGACTCCCCAGTGGCAGATCTTCGTGTTGTCCTGTATGCCCATAATACATTGTGTATGTTCACACCATCGCCCCTTGTGTTCGTCTAATTGCTTTTTGAGGATAAGGGCGAGGGTCTTGTTAGTAGCTTCCGCTTGTCCGTTGCTTTGAGGGTATATGGGGTGGACTTGTTTTTCCTTATTTTGAAAGTGTCGAAGAGCATGTCTATGTTTTTCCCCTGTAATTGTTTACCATTATCGGACACGATTTCCGCTGGTATGCCGAACCTGCAAATAATGTTTTGGAATATGAAAGTAAACACGTCCACGTCTCTGATCCTGGCTAAGGCTTTGGCTTCCACCCATTTACTGAAGTAGTCCGTGGCTACTATCAAAAATCGTCTTTTCCCTGATCCTTCGATGAAAGGCCCAACGATATCTATGCCCCATTTTGCAAATGGCCACGGACTATCCACAGAATTCAACGTTGTTGCTGGTGCGTGTATCTTTTTGGCGAAACGCTGACATTCTTCACATCGTCGGGACATTCTTGCAGCATCTTGTATCATTGTGGGCCAGTAATATCCTTGCATTTTTGCTTTGTCGGCTAGTGATCTCATGCCGCTATGATTCCCTGCGTCACCATAATGGGTCGTTTAGAATTCGATGCCCCTCTTTCCTGGATAAGCAACGTAGTAACGGTCCGAGGAAAGATTTCTTGTACAGGACCCATCCCGAAGATCATATCTTCCTACTTTGGAGAGTATTTTCCTGGTTTGTTTTGATCCGCGGGTAAGGTTCCATCCTTGAGAAACGCATGGATCATCATTCTCCAATCATCTTCGTTGTTGAAATCTTCGTCTTGATTTGCTCTTGACATGATATCTTCTTCGTCATACGGATGTATTCTCCCACCTGATCTTCGATATTTTCTTCCACTGTATCTTGATTTGTAGCAAAGGAAAATTGTGATGCAATCGAAGGCTCGTATACCCTTGTTATTTTGATAGCTTCGATATTCTTGTCCTTCAACATGGATGATATATATGCTAGGGCATCCGCGTGCTTGAGATCCCTTCTTCATAAGTGCCGGAACTTGATGTTCGGAATTTGTGATGCCAATGTTTGGACCAAGGTCATGTAAGCTGAGAGGGTGTCGTCGTACACATTGTATTCGATCCCTATTTGTCGTATGACAAGCTGCGAATCACTTGTCAGTCTTACATCAGTTACCCCCATCTCTATTATCAAGCGGAGGGCATGTACGACTGCCTCGTATTCGACAATGTTGTTAGTATGCTCTTTGAATTCTAACATGAGTGCCTGTACGATCCTTTCTCCAGTTGGGGTGGTGATGACAATGCCTATTCCTTCCCCTTCCTTATTTTTGGAACCATCAACGAATACTTCCCTTCGTCTTTGACTCGCGGGTTCGAGGACATCAACTGGATCCTTGCTTTCCTCGTCGGCTTCAGGTATTCCCCTAATCTCTTCATCGTTGTCCAGGGGGAGGTCTGCTAAGAAATCCGCCAATACTTGGGATTTTTGGGAATGTTGAATTTCATGAATGATGTTGAATTGGTCCAGGTGGGTGTTCCACTTGGCTATTCTACCTACTTTTCCCGCGCTTTTGAGGACTGCTTCCAGTGGTGCTTTGCATGGGACGTGGATGAAGTGAGTTAGGAAATAGGTTCTCAGCTTTTGAGTAGCCCATACTAATGCCAGGATGAGTTGTTCGATCTTCGTGTAATTCCTTTTCGCAGAATTGAGGGTCTTGATGACATAATAGATAGGTTGTTCTATCTTCGTATTGGTTTTGACCAACACTGCGCTAACTGCGTCTTCTGTCACTGATATGTACAATGCCAAGACCTCATCAGGATCAGGCTTCTGCAGGATTAGAATTGAATCCAGGTATTCCTTGATTCTTTGGAAGGCTTCTTCGCATTCTGCGGTCCATTCAAACTTACTCCCTTTTTTGAGAATATTGAAAAAATGTTTGCATTTGTCCGAGGATCGGGCAATAAATCTGCCCAAGGCTGCTAAGGACCCATTGAGCTTTTGCACTTCTTTTAAATTCTTCGTAGATGGAATTTCCACTATGGCCTGAATCTTCGCGGGGTCTACCTCAATACCCCTTTTTGTTACCAGATATCCGAGAAATTTCCTTGAGGTGACACCGAAGGTGCATTTTTATGGATTTACTTTCATGTGATGTTTCCTCATTGCTTCGAAAATATATCTCCGGTCCTGGTCGTGATCTTTGCGCAGCCTACTTTTGACGAGCATGTCATCAACGTAGACTTCTAGGGTACTACCAATCCATGTCCTGAAGATAGCATCGACCATTCTCTGGTAAGTTTCCCTTGCGTTTCGAAGTCCAAAGGGCATTCTAGTGTAGCAATAAAGGCCATGCGGGGTGTAGAATGCTGTGTGTTGTTGATCTTCTTCTGCCAGGGATACTTGGTTGTAACCAGAATATCCGTCCATGAATGACAGCTCTTCGTACCCTTCCACTGCTTCAACCAGTTGATCTATGCTCGGTAGGGGATAGTTGTCTTTTGGACATGCCTTGTTGAGGTTAGTAAAGTCGATGCATATCCTAACCCCTCCATTTTTCTTAGGAACGATGACCATGTTGGAGATCCATGTAGTGTATTTGACTTCCTTGATGAAGCCTGCTTCTATTAGTTTCCGAAGTTCTTTTTCTACTGCCTTATGATACTCTGGTGCAACTTTTCTTATTTTCTTCCTGAAAGGTGGCGTGCCTGGTTTGATGCGCAGCTCGTGTTGGATTATTTTTGGATCGATCCCCGGCATGTATCCTAAATTCCAGGCGAATGCATCCGCGTATTCTTTAAGTAATTTGGTTAAGGAATCTTCTCTTTCTTAGTCTATTATGGTCCCTACTTTGATCATCTTCGGGTTTTCTTCCGTTCCTATGTTGATTTCTTTTATGGGCTCCACTGGTGTGAACTCCGGCTTGGAAAGATGTGAAAATAAGAGAATAAATGGATGCCTACAGTGATACTGCAAGTGCACGGTGTTGTTGCAGTGAGTGCAGTACGGGTCGAATCCACAGGGACTTGGGGTGTTATGAAGTTTTCCTAGCTAAGCTAATTCTATATGCAAGGAAGTGACAATGAGGGATAGGCCAAGGCAGGGAAACAAGGCTACAACGCATATGTACAACGACAGTGGCAATGGTATATACAAAGGTAGCAAAGGTATGTACAAGGCAACAAGAAATCCAGGATGCATATCTACAATGACAGTGAAGGTGATATATTTACAGTGAGGTAGTGATATAGTAACAATGTGACAAAACAAAGACAATGGCCAAGGGCCAAAGGCAGTGACAGGGAAACAAAGTGGAAAAGTAGTGAAGAAAATGAAAACAGTGGGAATGGAAGTGTATGGAGATGGATGAGAATTCTCTTTCACCTAGCTAGTTAGCCTGGGATAAATCCTTGTCCCTAATGGACAAGACGGTCTAGTTCAAGCTAGTCTCTTGTCCAGGGAAATTCATGTGGCAAGTTATCTAACCTAAAATCCTTAGATTAACCCCTAGCATTGCCTATCTGATTAAAGCATAAACAATCACAGGTCATTTAGGTTTCTAGGTCTCTAACTAATATGGCTGGTTAATCCCTTAGAACTACCACTAACCCCTAGCATTAGTGGTCCTTTTACAGCACCACTAATCACAAGTCAGTGAGGCTTTTAGGAATTTAGCTAGCCTAGACTATTTTGAGTTATACAAGAATCAACCTAAAGGCTAACCAACAAGGCTTAAGGGTCTTCTCACCCTAGTGGTGGATTAGAACATAACAAACATGGTGATTAACATAACATGAATTAAAGTATCAAACATCACAAAATTAACAGTAACAGTAAACCCTAAGAATTAAAATTGAAGAACCCTAAATTGATTTGAAATGGAAATTGAAATTAAACATGAAATTAACCCAATTAGGGGGTATCTCGGATGATCCAAGAATAGTTTAAACATTCTACATCAGTTTCTATTTATAGCTTACATCAAATCCCTAATTTCTAAACCCTAAAATTTGGGGATTTTCAATTTCTCTCACCCATTTGCGAATTCAGCTCGACCCATGCCCTGTTGTTGTTCCCTCTGCTCCTCCTCAGCTTGAACTGCTCCCAATTGCGTCTACTGATGCCCTAGCTTTTCTCTTTCTTATTTGTAGCACTTAGGGTTGATGCTAAGAACAAGAGAGGGAAATACTAGGGAGCTGGATGATGGTGATGGCTCTGATTTGGTCGGGATAATGGAGATGGTGAAGCTCGAGGTGGTGATGGAAGAGATGGTGGTGGCAGTGGAGTTGCAGGCGGTATGGTGGTAGGACTGTGGAGTTTTTGGGGAAGATGAGAAGAAGAACCCGATGGAGAAGAAGGGTCCGTTTGGTTGGGTAATAGGGTTCGGTGACTAGGGTGTTAGACGGACTCATCAATTTTAGATGTTCTGATAAGGGAAAACGTTGGATGAAAAGATGATAGAATGATCCAACGGAGCGATGGAGATGGGGATGGAGCGATCGTTGGATGATGGATACATCAAAACTGACGGTCCAAGATGGGGTTAGGTACTATGTTGTTTGACAGGAGCTTTGGATTTTGATGCACAATGATGAGGTGGTCGTTGGATGATGAGATGGATCCAATCTGACGGCTCTCATGGAAATGGGTATGGATAATGGAAATGGATTTGGGTATGGGTTTTGGGCCTTGGGTATGCCAAGCCCATATATTCTTTAAGAACAATTCTTCCTCTTCAAGCCCACTTCTAATTGATCCGGCTCTTGCAAACATCATTCTTCACTTCCTCCTAGCGGGAGTCTTTGCCGTTCCTTTGCTCTTTTCGCTCCGTGAGATAACCAGGCTTTATTTAGTACCTAAAAATACAAAATTAATTAAGAAAAGTATTTATTCTTGAAAACAACGAAAACACAGAATATGGGATAAAATGGAGCGTTAGTGCACAAAGGATGAGTTAAATGTCAAGAAAAATATATAGAAATATGCACTTTTTAGCACTCATCAAATACCCCCAAACCTGAATTTTACTTGTCCTCAAGTAAAACAAAACTAAGGAAATCCTACCTATACCACTGTCGCTGGTCTCTCGAATGCATTTAGCCTATGCACTAAGCCTTTTAAACCACTAAGTGTCCCTAGTGGACGAATGAAGTCTCGTGAAGGTTTGCTTAGAACGTACCTACAAAGTTCTAGGTCAAAATATAAGCTCAGATTCCGTCAAATGTGATATGTGCAAGTCAGTTTAAGCTCACAGCAAAATGGAGATGTCAATCTAGCTATCAAAGGCACAATCCTAGCACTGATAACAAATAAAGACATGTGATAAGAGTGTAAAGTGTATCTACACATGTGTAAAGAAAGATCGGATGTTATGACTACTAATCACCAAGAGATAGTTTCTCAGGCTAAGAACCAAGGTCGAAATCTAGCTAGCTGTCCGGACTTTACGAGATTTGTGAATGAGTAGGAGGTGTTTCACAATTACTCGCGTTGTACATCAATGGCATACACCCTCCTTGCTTATTACAATGAAACAACAAAATGACTCTTTACATGACTCTTATTTACATTGACTACTCTCTTTTATTTTTGGACAAGAGAGAATGGAATTGATAAATACTTGATTTTTTTTTTGAATTTTTTTTTGATATTAATTTATTTATTTTTTGAATATATACATCGTTTTTTTTTTTTTTTTTTTTTTTTTTTTTTTTTTTGATAAGGAAACACTTTTGATACATAAGCAAAAAGAAACAAAAAATTACATGACATTTTGCAAGAGGTAGCCCTTTTTGATGCACCCAGTTAAATTCGATGGTTGTCTTTCTTAATGTAACCTCCACCTTCTATCCCAACCAACCAAAGAACAATCTAGTCAAGTTTCGTTCAGTATTCTAAAGTGATTGGCAATCGTGACTTCCGATAGAACACCTCAAGGATGAGGCTATACATGTATTGGTAGATCGTGCGCGTGCAAGTTTCTTATCACTATGTGAATTGAGCTAGAATCAGGGTGCCTAAATATCTAGACTAAGAATCCTTATGTTACATATTTGCACAAGAGTCAACATTTCAAGGTAACTGAGCTCGATTTTTATGATTTTTCAATTTTTTAATTTTTTTTTTCAATTTTTCAATTTTTTCAAAAAGAAGGAGTTCTTGTTTTCAATTATGGCATATTATCAAAGTATCTACTTTTCACCCCCAAACCTAAACTAAACATTGTCCTCAATGTTTCAAAATATGAACAAAATTATAATACAACATATGAAGAGGATCATGTTGAGTAGAGAAAAAGGAAAGAGAATACCCGATTTCGGCGAAAGAAATATTAGAACTCCGTTATTCAAGGCAAGAATCCAACATATGTCAGCCGAGATCATATTGGATTAGCAAAATATATACAAAAGGAACAAAAAGTTTTTTAAGAAATTTTATCTACTGGATTATATACAAAAAATCACCATACACTAACAATCTAAAGAGTTGAGGATCAACCCAAAAGACAAAGTGTAGAGGTTTCAACAGCTTCACACAAATATAACAGGAAAGAAACGCAAGTGAAACTGTGAAACAAAATGAGCTACCCCCAAACCTGGATTTTTCAACGAATAAAATTTTGGAAACAAAATCTCGCAGTTTTGGGGGTTCATCATGCACAAGGTCTAGCTCGAAATGAACTTTCCTAGGGACGGGCAAACATGCTAATTCCAACTATGGTTCCTCAAAGATATTATACTTAGATGCAAAATAGTCCAAAAGGACTTGGGAAGCACACAGTTCCAAACCTAGATTAGGGACTCTCAGAAAAGTCGGTTTGACAATATGGGTACAAACCAAATCTAGGTTGGGTGGAAGGCCATCAGATTGTGACTTATGTAGGACGATAGGCACATCATTACTAATCACATCAACATCTCCTAAGTCTTCTACACGTGTCACAACATGCTCACAATCATCAAACAAATTGGCAAGATCACAATCAGAGTCATCAACATCATCAACAAATTTATTCTCATGCATCGGCAAATCAGGAGAAATATCACAATGTGACCTAGGTAGAAAATCAGACACATCAAATATATTTTCATGCATATTATCATTAGTGTCTACAGAAGATTCAACTATTCCTATGTCATGCTCATCTTCGCAGAATAATTGTACGAATCCCATGTCAATATCAAAATCATATGAATTACAATGAGTATTAGAAAAAACAACATTCATGAAGGTCGAGGGCGAGAAGCCATATGTTATTGAACCAACAGGTTCCACAATATTTTCATCTTCTTCTAACATATCATCATAATCATCATAATCATCATCATGGTAGCATGCATATTGGTCCTCATTAAAAGTGGTGGTGTCATTAGTCGATTCATGTTCCTCTAAATTAGGTTCATATTCAACATCATTTACATGAATGGGACTAGACACTTCATTAGGGACAACATACATTTCCTCATGAATTTCCTCCTTTTGTAGGTGAAGCAAAATCTGATCTAAATATGCATGAATTCGTGATGTAGATCTATCAAAGTTTTGCTTACTGAGTCTTAAAGCTTCTGTGGTGGAGTCTAAATTCATGGGAGTACAAAATTCTTCATGTTCAAATTGTGGTGAATGGTACATGTGTGCATGGTCATTAGGGTTTACAAAATATTGATCGCAACCCTCAAAGGATTGATTATGGTCCCAATGACCATTCTCACAATTTATGGGCATTTCATACCTTGGATTTTCTCTAGATTGCCTAAAATTATGCAAAATATGACAATTCTCAACAGGGTGGTCTAAACTACCACATGCGGGACATGCATAGATTTCAGGTTGCCTAAAAAAATTAGACGTGACAGATTCCTCATGTGATTGCATTTCTAAAGCTGTGATTCGAGCTTCTAATTGATCGATCAGTGATGATTGTGTGAGTGAGGCACTAGCAAAATTTTCATTTTCACGTTGTGGTGAATGATGCATGTGTGAATAGTTATTAGGGTTCATGTATTGAGGCTCGGGACTTTGAAAATTTCCATAATAATTCCTATAACTATTGACATCATGGTCTATGGAAGGTTCATAACGTGGAGTATGTCCATACACAAGTTCTCTAAGGGATTTGTTGTATTCCCCAACTGTAGACCAAGATCCAGACATGATTTGGCTCAAAAGATAAGTAACTATGTTACAAAGCCCAAAATTTGGTTTTTAATGGGTTTGGATTTTTGGGAAAAATTTGGTTTTTATGGGTAACATTTGGTTTTGTCGGGTTTGAAAAAGAAATTTGGTTTTTAATGGGTTTTAGAAAATTTGGACTTAATGGGAAAAGAAAACACTTTGGTTTATTGGGTTTTGAAAACTTTGGTTTTATGGGATAAAAGGCCAAGCCCACTGTTGGGTTTTGGAAAAATTGTTGTGAAACAGAGCCCAACTTTCGGCCTAGAGTTTGGGTACACGGCCCACTAACGACTTCAGCAAGCCCAGAAACTAACGAAGCCCAGCTGAGTTGGTAGGTTCAGTTAAACTTGTTTAGGTTGTTTGTTGGGTTTTTGAAACCCAAAATTTTGATAGGGACAATCCCACAGTTAAGCTCAAATACACACCCAAAAGTTAACTTAAATTACAAGCCCAAGAAAAAAAAATGGAAAAAATTATTACAAGCCCACAAATTAAAAATTGAAGCCCACAGGTTGGGTTCTCTTAATGGGTTTAGGCTTACTTGCTTAAGCACAGACCAGCTGCTCAGTTTGGTTGCAAAAGCCCAGTTGGGCTTTGGTTCACCTTCTGCAGCTTACAGCCCAGTTGGGCTTTAATGACTCAGTTTAGCACCAGGCAGCAGGGGTTGCAGTAGACTTGGCCTGGCACCAGCAGGAGCACCACAACAGCACAAGTTCTAGCAACAATAGTGCAGCACCAGCTCCACAACAGCAGCACCACAAGTTCAGAGGCACCACAAGGCACAGAGCAGGACTTCAGTTGTACCTACAGCTCAAAGAAAAAAGTGAGGCACATCAACAAAATAGTAAGAACAGCAAGATGTAATGAATGCAAGTGAGTATGCAAAGACAAGAGATGAATATGCAAGTTATGATGCAATAATGCAAAAAATGTTAAACTGAAACAGGGAAGATACAAATGCAATGGTTATGCAAGTTACACTAAGATGCAGGAATGCAATGCAGATGCAAGATACTGATGCAGACAATGATGCAATGATGCAAATGGACTAGAATGAAATGCAAGATGGCTAAGAAATCTTCAAAACAGCACAGCCAAGTCCCCGACAGCGGCGCCAAAAACTTGGTAGGCTTGGAAAGATGTGAAAATAAGAGAATAAATGGATGCCTACAGTGATACCGCAAGTGCACGGTGTTGTTGCAGTGAGTGCACAAGTACGGGTCGAATCCACAGGTACTTGGGGTGTTATGAAGTTTTCCTATCTAAGCTAATTCTATATGCAAGGCAGTGACAATGAGGGATAGGCCAAGGCAGGGAAACAAGGCTACAATGCATATGTACAACGACAGTGGCAATGGTATATACAAAGGTAGCAAAGGTATGTACAAGGCAACAAGAAATCCAGGATGCATATCTACAATGACAGTGAAGGTGATATATTTACAGTGAGGTAGTGATATAGTAACAATGTGACAAAACAAAGACAATGGCCAAGGGCCAAAGGCAGTGACAGGGAAACAAAGTGGAAAAGTAGTGAAGAAAATGAAAACAGTGGGAATGGAAGTGTATGGAGATGGATGAGAATTCTCTTTCACCTAGCTAGTTAGCCTGGGATAAATCCTTGTCCCTAATGGACAAGAGGGTCTAGTTCAAGCTAGTCTCTTGGCCAGGGAAATTCATGTGGCAAGTTATCTAACCTAAAATCCTTAGATTAACCCCTAGCATTGCCTATCTGATTAAAGCATAAACAATTACAGGTCATTTAGGTTTCTAGGTCTCTAACTAATATGGCTGGTTAATCCCTTAGAACTAACACTAACCCCTAGCATTAGTGGTCTTTTTACAGCACCACTAATCACAAGTCAGTGAGGCTTTTAGGAATTTAGCTAGCCTAGACTATTTTGAGTTCTACAAGAATCAACCTAAAGGCTAACCAACAAGGCTTAAGGGTCTTCTCACCCTAGTGGTGGATTAGAACATAACAAACATGGTGATTAACATAACATGAATTAAAGTATCAAACATCACAAAATTAACAGTAACAGTAAACCCTAAAAATTAAAATTGAAGAACCCTAAATTGATTTGAAATGGAAATTGAAATTAAACATGAAATTAACCCAATTAGGGGGTATCTCGGATGACCCAAGAACAGTTTAAACATTCTACATCAGTTTCTATTTATAGCTTACATCAAATCCCTAATTTCTAAACCCTAAAATTTGGGGATTTTCAATTTCTCTCACCCATTTGCGAATTCAGCTCGACCCATGCCCTGTTGCTGTTCCCTCTGCTCCTCCTCAGCTTGAACTGCTCCCAATTGCGTCTACTGATGCCCTATCTTTTCTCTTTCTTATTTGTAGCACTTAGGGTTGATGCTAAGAACAAGAGAGGGAAATACTAGGGAGCTGGATGATGGTGATGGCTCTGATTTGGTCGGGAGAATGGAGATGGTGAAGCTCGAGGTGGTGATGGAAGAGATGGTGGTGGCAGTGGAGTTGTAGGCGGTATGGTGGTAGGACTGTGGAGTTTTTGGGGAAGATGAGAAGAAGAACCCGATGGAGAAGAAGGGTCCGTTTGGTTGGGTAATAGGGTTCGGTGACTAGGGTGTTAGACGGACTCATCAATTTTAGATGTTCTGATAAGGGAAAACGTTGGATGAAAAGATGATAGAATGATCCAACGGAGCGATGGAGATGGGGGTGGAGCGACCGTTGGATGATGGATACATCAAAACTGACGGTCCAAGATGGGGTTAGGTACTATGGTGTTTGACAGGAGCTTTGGATTTTGATGCACAATGATGAGGTGGCCGTTGGATGATGAGATGGATCCAATCTGACGGCTCTCATGGAAATGGGTATGGATAATGGAAATGGATTTGGGTAAGGGTTTTGGGCCTTGGGTATGCCAAGCCCATATATTCTTTAAGAACAATTCTTCCTCTTCAAGCCCACTTCTAATTGATCCGGCTCTTGCAAACATCATTCTTCGCTTCCTCCTAGCGGGAGTCTTTGCCGTTTCTTTGCTCTTTTCGCTCCGTGAGATAACCAGGATTTATTTAGTACCTAAAAATGCAAAATTAATTAAGAAAAGTATTTATTCTTGAAAACAACGAAAACACAGAATATGGGATAAAATGGAGCGTTAGTGCACAAAGGATGAGTTAAATGCCAAGAAAAATATATAGAAATATGCACTTTTTAGCACTCATCACGCATCCCCCGAGTGATGTGCTGCGTTATTGAATTTGTAACTTATGTTGGGTTTAGGATGTTTTCTTATCGTTTGCTGCGAAATTTTTAACATGGAGCATGTATAGTCATGTAGTATTTCATGTAGCATGTTAACATTTGCAACGATTGCATTCTAATTCGACGCGAAGTAACATATATGATAATGTGTATGTTGTTTTTTTGTAGCAAAATCTTAGTTGTTGACATATTTTTTTCATTTTTGACACTGAAAATTTGTGCAATATTCAGATTATTGTATCAACACTGGTTGTTAATGCAGGTTTACTGGATCAACTTTCATTGCTTTTACAAATAGCCTGGATAAATTTCTGATTATGGTGTCAACAATGGTTGTTGTTGTTGATCCAAGTAGCCTGGATAAATTTCTGATTATGGTGTCAACAATGGTTGTTGACAGATGTTTATTGGATCAACTTTCATTGTTGATACAAATAGCCTGAATAAATTTCTAATTATTGTATCAACAGTGGTTGTTGACAGATGTTTTATTGGATCAACATTGGTTTGTTGATCCCAAATTCTGAACACAACTTTGTTTTTTTTTTAATGTTTTATTAGTTTTGTTGATATCTTATAATTGTTTCAGGCTAAAGATCGTTGTTGCAGAGTTCAAACTTTGCAATCTAACTTTTTCGCATCTTATTTAGGACTCAACTACTGTCAGTGAGATGATAAGTATGGTGAAACAATACTGTCATTATGTCCCTGAAGACCTCATACTGTTTGGTTACAGTGTAGATGGAATTTCACATGTTATTAATCACGATTTGGATTTGAGGTTTTTCATTCACTACTGCATAACGAAAGGGATTGATGTTATGAAGTTTAACATTCAGTTTAAGATTTGTGTTGACTCTATTCCTCATGCTTCTTCTGTTGCTCATTCGTCTTCATCAAGTTGTGTTTCAAACAATGATGTAGCTGTTGTAGAAGACTTGACGGATGATTCATCTTTGACCAAAAGGGTCCCAAAGAAGTTGGGCCAACATCTTTTCTGGAGTAAGGCAGTTGTTTGAAAGTGTTAAATATTTTTTCGTGACACTGTTAAAAAGTATGAAGTTCAGAGTGGTTACAAATATTTTGTATATAAGAGTGACCGAACACGATACACTGTGCAGTGTAAGAACAAAGACAGTCAAAATTATCGCTGGAGGTTTCATGCTTCTCTCGTTGCCAATACTAATCGTGTGTTTAAGTGCAATAAGTATCATGGAGAGCATTCATGTGATTTAGCTTCTTCTGATCCAGCAAAAGTCAGAATGACGAAGTCTTTTCTGAAGAACATCTTAATAAATGATTTTCGAGCATCAAAGAAGAAGAAGACTACAACGGATGTCAAAGATTTGTTGTTTCTGGAATATGGTGTTGATCTCACTTATATTTAGGCATACCATGCTCACACACTTTAATATGGCAATCAATTTGTGTGTGGAAGAATAACATCTTGCCTAGAAGAGGAAACATCAAAACTTGACCAGAAAAAGCAGCTAGTCACGTTTTTGCGCTCAATCCCACGAACCGCTGCAAACAGTTCGTGGACAGTTTCCTATGCATGAATTGCAACAGGAATAGAAACACTTATAAGTGTTGCTTCAATAAATCACTTATAACTTCTTTGTTATAACTCGGAATTAAGTGATTCTTGGCTCGCTGAATCCGTATGCTCGTCCACCACAACATGTAGACATTTCTAAGGATAAAGGTCATTCTCACTAAATTTATGGGCTCAAATATCCTCGAGTTATATATAAATGTATATTTACCGTCATATGAATTGTTCCGTAGAATGAGCACTTATTTCGATAGGTTAGAAAGGTAGAATTGAGTAAGAGTTCCAAATGAAATAAATCACCACATACCTTTATGTATGAAGTCTTCGTTGATATCTTTATTAGATCTTGAGTAATCAATCTTCGAGGGTTATTGAGTGATGTCTGATACTCAACTACCACCTTTTAATCCTTGTCCGAGACTTGATACTCAACTACCACCTTTACGCTCGATGTATAAGTCTTTTAATAAGATTTCTAGATATATAAAATTTATCATATTCCTACATATGATATGTAAAATTATGTTATATTTAACTTTGGTTTCATAAAAAAAAATTGATGGAAATCACATTTCAATTCATTCAAACCAAAATAGTGATTACATGATTGCTTACAAGATTATCAAAAACACCAAAATACAAAATAATCAAAACCCAAATATAAATGACGACACCAATTGCAAGTACATCGCGAAGAGAAAGATCCATGAACCGCAAAGACATCCAATTTTGTAGATGTAGTGGTGATGAATGATGGTGACAACCGAAATCAACTCCGGCCATTTAAAATGTTTATCTTCTTCAATAAGAGGCGCTCCAAATAAAATGAAGTATTTTTCCCAAAATCTTGTAGATCCAAACGAATCTGGATGGCCTAAATCCATCTGGTTGAAGGTGAATCTAAGGCGACGCCAGCAGGATCATTGATGTTCTTGATGATTTAAGAATAGCAATCCAAGAAACACCATGAAAATTTGAAAGAATCGCTACTAGAGCGAAGAAAAACGTCATAAAGACGAAAAAAATATCGCCCAAATAGGGAAAAAATTCCATAAACACCTAAAAAAACAAAAATAAAACCTAAAAACAAAAACTAAATTATTTTTATTCATAAAAACTAAAAATCCTTGCTCAGATCTTGCCGAAAATGACTAAATCTGAGCTAGACGAAGAAGGAATGAGGTTTTGATAATTATACTCTCAAAGAATATAATTCATGTCCAATTTATTATATTTTTACATATAAAGTCTGTCATTAAAATATTTAATTTCAATGACATCATCCAACATTTTTTTTTATACCTAGATCAATGGTTCGTAGACTACTTCCAAACTCTTTAAATTAGAATGGATTCTGGGCAGTAGTGTTCCTCGTATCAGCTGATTCATTTAATAATTTATGGTTTTCATCATGACCTTCTGATTGATTTACATATGTTTATATCTTCATAATCTCTTATTTTGTTCTAATCTCCGTTTCTTTCTTTTTTTATTTGTTCTTTTTGGATAGATGTTTTTATAATTGTTGTTCTTTAGATTTTCATGGATAACTAATCCTGCAGATTCTCAGTACATTGATTGATTTAGTAGCGTTCCAGTAATGGTTTTCAAGGAAGCAATGGTGCGAAATCGGTATCTCAAACTCATTAGAAACAGTAGTGTTTCCCATATCTTGATATGGCTATGTCAACAATCATAACAGGCTTATACTCACTGTTCACAGTGGTATCCTCAATTTTAATCTCTAAAAGTATAACCAATGAATACGTTTGTTTCACCACCACAGCTAAGATCGATCATTCGAATCCTAATCAAGATCTCATTCTTCCTCATAGAGTAGAGGGCAGATTAGGAAATGTTTCAGGTTCAAGAGCGCAATTTTTGCATATTCAAAAAATTGAATTTCACATACCTAAAATAAAGTCGTATATTTATCCGGATTTTCATAAAAAAATTACTGGAATATTATTAAGTATAATATATATCCCAGAAATATCTTCTACAAATTAGGAAACAGTCTCCTAAACCCTAATAGAAGAAGCCTATTTATTCTCTTTCATCTTGAGGATAATTTTATTCATTCTTATTCCTTCCTTTGTCATCCTAAAAAAGAAAACCTTTTATTCACCCTAAAAATGTCGCAAAGTGTAAGGCTCCAAATGGCATCTCTTTCCAGAAGACTCCAAGAATCAAATATGGGAGTTGCTCAATACAATCGTGCTAGAGGTAGTTTAATCTCTGAAGAAGAAATTAATGCAGCTGTAACAAGGTGGAAAGACTGTCTAATAGGGAAGGTTATTTCTCCAGATGAAATTGAGTTCGATAAGGTTCAAAGAGATGTCAACATTATATGGAGGAGGCATAAAAAAGTTGAAATCAATACAATGGGAAGAAACTTGTATGTATTTAAGTTCAAGACTGTTGATGATATTATTGAAGTTATGAAGAGAGTTCCTTGGATCATATACGAACATCTTCTTGTTCTGAAGCCATATGATAATTCGATTCCACTAAAAGAGTATACTTTCACCCACCAAGTATTTACAGTCATGTTCAAAGGTTTTTCATGCGAACATCTGGATGAAGGTATTCTTAACAAAATGTGTCAAGATATTGGTAGGAAGATTGCGAATGATGGAGAAAATGGATTTACAAAAAGAGGCAGAGTGGTTTATCCTAAAATTGAAGTTGATCTTAGACTGCCTCTAAAACGTGGCAATTGGCTTCTTAATGCAGCTAAACAAAAAGTGTGGATCCGTTACCATTTTGAGAAGCAACCAAGACAAATATGCACTGAGTGTTTCACAATTGATCATGACAAATAACAATGCGAGGAACGTGCGTGGAACATATTCATTTTTGGTATGACATAATCAACCTTTGAAGCATATTATGCCAAACACGCTCACTTGGTCGAAAACATGCAAAATAGTGAGTCTAATGCTGAAGGGAATAATGGGCTTACTTTGGCCAATAGAAATGGGCCTGAAAGTTCGAATGAAGAAGATGACCCAAGAAAATTTAAGAGAAGTAGAGATTCAGGCATCGAGGATAACTATGTGTTGCTTACAGGGGTGTGCAGAAAAACCGAAACCGCGGTTTTCACCCGCAACCGTCCGCAAAATTGCGGGTGAAAACCAATCCGCAGGAGTATATGGATCGGACACGGTTGAGTTTTCAAATCCGCAAGGTTTAGCGGTTTGTTTGCGGTTGGACTTTGAAATCCGCGGATTCACCCGCACCCGCAAAAATTGAGTTTCAGATTTTAGATTAGATATTTCTAATTTAATTTACTGGGAATAAGAGGTTCGTCCTCTTCAGAGAATATTTCAATATCTGCATAATCTTCTTGAAGAAACTGAAGGTTTTGAAGTTTCTCGATGCTTGCATGTGATCCACTCCGTGCGTTGTGAGAACTACTGGAAAAAGAAGCTGTGTCCTCCTCTTGATACTGAATATAAACACAAAACAAGGTAGCAGTTAATTATCCGCCAAAGGTGGTCTAATTTGGACAAGAATCCTGCTAAAGCACTAATCCAGGAAATTTATTCTGCTGTTTGTCAATTCATAGAGGAAATTAAATTCGTTTTCAAAAACAAGGTGCTACATCAAATGATTAAAGATCACTACACTTATCAGTTGCAGTGTTAATTAAGATTACTACCTCGTAAGTATATATTGTACTCATAATTTTGTGCAACAAAACTTTGGCATTTGCTTCACTGTTATTAATTTATTATCATGGGAGTGAGACACTGAGTTAACATAAAGAGAGAGATCAATTACTCATACGAAGGGATTTTCACAGATAGGTAGACTTTTTTTCTTTTTTATTAATTCTAAATCCGCGGTTAATCCGCATCCGGTTCGCATCACCCGTTAATCCGTGGATGTCAAATCCGCGAGTGATTGGTCCGGTTACGGTTCAATTTTCCAAATCCGCAACTTTGACGTTTTGGCTGTGGGTGACCCCTAATCCGCAGCCGTCCGTCTGTTGCACACCCCTAGTTTCTTGACATGAATAACCAGAACCCTAACATTCCTCAAAGAGAAATCACCCAATAAATCGTTAGTGGTGGAGGAGGTATAACTGAGATCCGGGAAAGCAGCCATGGAGGTTATGATTTGAACATGGAGGATGCTGAAAATGGAGGCAGAGATCCAATCAATGGGGCGTACCATCTTCCTACTACTGAATCAATCACTCATACTGCGAATCAGGTTCCTTCTCAACTTCGATTTTATCTAATTCTCTTCTCAAACTATAATCTTCTAAATTCCCCTGATTCTTTCCTTTTATTCTGGGTTGCTTGCTCTGTCAATTTCTTTTAGGGATTTGAATTTTTTAGAGTTTAACCACAACATCCGTAAGATTTATCCTATTAATGGTCTTTCATGTTTGATTGTTTGCTTCAAGAGCACTAGTTTATTAACTGTAACTCAATTTCGTAATCCCCAGACTATTCTTTATCTCGATTGCTCCCAAGTTGTGACTTGCTCTAGTTATTTTTTCAAGTGAAGTTTGTTGTGCTGTAGTAATAATTCAATTTCTGGTCATAAATCTAAGCAGCAAGTAGTTATAATTTACTTTGTTGTGATGAGAATTTTGTCATGGAATTGCCAAGGTTTTGGCAATCCAACCACTAGGAACACTTTATGGAATTTGATCAGAGGTTAAAACATCTGACATGATATTCCTTTGTGAAACTAAAAATGAATCTTCTAAAATGAATTTATATCTTAGAAGATTCAATTATCCTAATTCTTGGGTTTTTCCCTTTGTTGGTCGTGATGGTGGTATTTCTTTGCTACGGAAGTCTGGTTTTCAATGTGAAATTGTCCATAATACTGATAAGATGATAAATGTAATAATCTCTGATAACCCTAGTAAACCTGAATTTCTAGCCACTTTTCTTTATAGCTCTGTGTACCATGAAGAAAAGATGGAACAATGGAAATATATTGGAGAAATAGGTGCCAGAACTGACCATCCTTGGGTTATCATTGGTGATCTCAATATCACCATGCATGCCCATGAAAGGTCTACCTTCTCCACTCCTACCACTACTGAATATCCTGAAATTCAAGCTATTTGGATAACGCTAATCTTTCAGATTTAGGATATATTGGTAATAGGTTTCCTTGAATAATAGACAATCTGGTGTTAATTGTATTTATGCTAGATTAGATAGGGCATTGGTTAATGGTCATTGGTTACATCATTATGGTGTACCGGATGCTATTGGCAGCGATCACATACCTATTCTTTTGGAGACAAATTCTGTGTCTTACCGAGGAAGCAAGCCCTACAGATACTTCAAATGTTGGAGTAGAGATCCATCTGTTAGAGAAGTTATAAAAAATGCTTACTCTAAATATGTTAGAGGCTCCTCTGCTTCCAGTTTACTAATAAGTTGAGATTTGTTAAACATGATTTAAAGTTATGGAACATTCAGCATTTTGGAAATATTGATCATAAGGTCAGATCCCTTAGTTGTCAAATCAATGATCTTAATAATCAATCACATTCTTCTAGTAATGTTGAGTTTAAACAAGTAGAGTTTGACCTAGAACACTGGCAAAAAGTACAAGAGGACTTTTATGCTCAAAAATATAGACAAGAATTCTTTAATTCTTTTGACAGAAACACTGGGTTTTACCACAATTGTACCAATAGAAGAAAATATTTTAATCACATTAGTGCTCTCAAAATGGATAATGGACAATCGTTTAATGACAAAGCTGATCTTGAAACCCTTTTGGTAAACCACTTCAGTTCTATAGGAACTAGTTCTAATCCTCATAGAAACCTTGAAATTCTCAATTGTATTGATTCTTGTATTTCTAATAGTGATAATCTAAATCTTCTTAGACCAATTACTAAGCAAGAAATCATCGATACAAACCAAATGACTCCTTGGACTGCTCCAGGGCCCAATGGTTTTCCTCCAGGGTTTTATAAGGAAAACATATATCTCTTAATAGATGATGTTTGGAAAAGTGTAAACAGTTTCTTTGATTCCAAGCATCTCTTAAAAGAGATGAATCATACTTTTCTGTCCTTAATCCCAAAAATTAACAATCCTTCAAGTCCTACTGACTTTAGACCTATTTCTTTGTGTAATTCTATTTACAAAATCATTTCTAAGATTCTTGTAAATAGAATGAAGCCTCTTTTGAGAAAAATGATTAGCCCTTATCAGGCTGCTAATGTCTCAGGAAGACATATTCAAGATAATGTCATTATTGATCACGAGTTGGTCCACACTATGAAAAGAAAAAAGGAAAAAGGACAAATACGGTGTCATGGGCCTTAAACTAGATATGTCTAAGGCCTTTGACAGAGTTGAATGGTTTTTCCTAAGGGACATGCTTAAATCCTTTGGCTTCTCTGAGCATTGGTGTGACTTAATAGACCAATATATCAGCACTACAAGTATTTCCATTATGTTAAATGGTTCGCCGTGCAAATCCTATAGACCAACAAGGCGTCTGAGGCAGGGTGATCCCCTGTCTCCATACCGATTCATTTTGGTTATGGAATCATTTTCTCGATATCTTCTTCATGATGAAAATTGTCAACTTAATCATGGTTTGAAAGTAACTAAGGAAGCACCGAGTATCAGTCATCTGCTTTTTGCATATGACTGTCTCATCTTTGCAAATGCTTCTCACTCTGAAGCTCAGAATCTTTTGAGTCTTATTAAAGATTTTAGTTTAGTTTCAGGACAAGTTATTAACCTCCAGAAATCAGGTTGTTTCTTTAGTAATAATGTGCATCATGAGCATGCAGTTTCTCTCATTAATGATCTCAAAGTTAAGAAGATAGCTTTAGACGAAAAATACTTAGGTATTCCTCTGTTCATATCGAAATCTAGAACTGATTCCTTCAATCATCTTAATGAACATTTTGATAAAAGAGTAGATAAATGGAAAGGTAAACAATTTAATCAGGCAGGTAGGTCTGTGATGGTTCAAAATGTGTTAAAAACTTCTCCCATATACCATATGAATACTTTTACTATTCCTGATAATATTATCAATAGTATGGAATCGTCTCAAAGAGACTTCTGGTGAGGTAAGTCTAGTCCGGAGGGAATCTACTTAAGGAGTTGGCCAAGAATTTGTACACATAAATATCAGGGAGGTCTTGGTTTTCGTAATCTTAAACATGTCAACCTTTCTCTTTTAACTAAGACTGCTTGGAATGTTATTCATAAACCTGATTTTCTTTGTGTAATCATCCTGAAGTGCAAGTACTTCAAAAAACTGTCCCCCCTTCATAGTCCTAAAAAGGTTG
Source organism: Papaver somniferum (assembly GCF_003573695.1). Taxonomy (NCBI): domain Eukaryota; kingdom Viridiplantae; phylum Streptophyta; class Magnoliopsida; order Ranunculales; family Papaveraceae; genus Papaver; species Papaver somniferum. The sequence goes on along the minus strand of NC_039365.1, from coordinate 158,099,689 downwards.
ATGTTTCATGGGTCTGGAGGAGTATTAGTCGTGGTCTAGAGGTCATTAGGCAGAATTCCATATGGGAAGTTAGGAATGGTGAAAATATTTATACATTTACTGACAATTGGATCCCAAATTTCTGTGAACCTAAGTTTATCTCAAATCCCAATCCTAATTTTCTTGTTTCTTCTTTTATTGATGAAGACACGAAATCTTGGAAACCTGATCTTGTTAATGTTTACTTTACTCAACAGAATGCTAAGAGTATTCTAGATACTTAGATACCATTATCATGGGTTGATTTGCTTGTTTGGCCACATACTAAAAATGGCATGTTTTCGGTGAAATCTGCCTATAAAATCATTTCTGGCCAACATGATTTCTTGAATAATTCACAGAATAGTAATCCCTTTTATAAATCTCTGTGGAAACTTCCTATTTTACCTAAAGTTCAAATTTTTGCTTGGAAATGTCATGAAAATATCCTCCCTGCCAAATCTGTACTTCATAGATACTATAATGGTCATGATTCTTCTTGTAATATGTGCAACTCAGATATAATTGAATCCCCTGAACATATCATTCTACAATGTGAGTTCTCTAAGTCTGTTTGGTCACTTACTCCTTATGCAGATATTATCGAGCAAGATAGTGCTTCAAATGTTAACTTGCAGGACTGGATTAGTAAATGTCTCTCTAATGACAGTTTAAAATCTAAAGCTGGGGTTGTTTTTACAATTGCTTGGAGTATCTGGAAAGAGAGGTGTCTCAGCACTTTTCAAGGGAAAAACCTTAATCACTATGTTACTTCTAGACTGGCTTTTAAGCTAGTTAATGATACAGATACCTACTTGAGTAACTATGCTCTTGAGAATAACCTTAGGACTGTTACTGAAAAAGCGAATCTGAATAGGGTCATTAGCCAATTGCCTGAAAACTGCCATATTATCTTTAGTGATGCATCCTATGACAAGAAGTCTAACTTATCTGGTATTGGTTTGGTTATGAATGATATTACAGGTTCATTCCTTGGATGCAAACTCAAAGACGGGAATGTGAGGAATGCTGAGGAGGCGGAAAGTCTGGCTTTACTGGAAGCGGTGAAGTGGGAAAAAGAGAAAGATTTAGAAAAAGTTTGTTTTGTCAGCGATGCTAAAACAGTCATTGACTCATTTAATTTCAATAATGACCAATTATTTTGGTATAATAACTCAGTCTTAGATGACTGTAAAACAATTATTCCCAGTTTTAGCTTTGTTAAGTTTCAATTCTTGCGTAGAAATCATATTGTACTTGCTGATCTTGCAACAAAGTTTAGTAAAAGGACTAGAACCTCTGGAGAATGAATGGGCTTTATCCCTGAATTTCTCAATTCTACTATGTAATCTACTTTCTATCGATATATCATTTTTTCTAGCAAAAAAAAAAAGAATGGATTCTGGGATTCCGACAATTAAGGGGTCCGAACCCCTAACTTTAGGGTGGAATGTGACGTGAAAACCATCAGATCAGACCACTTAATGTGGTTCATTACTTCTTTATTCATAACAACTTCTTTTTTTCTAGGGATCACTTGAGGTTAAAGAATTTTTAAATAATAACAAAAATCCCAAATTCGAGTGTGTTTGCCAATAAATGCCCTGCTCCGGTTAGACCAAAATAGTTGATAATGCACATTAATCCTAAACAATTCACCCTCATTAGTCAAATCACCACTAGGCTAGGTTTCTTATTATTTTGAAACAATAAAAAATGATTCTAAAAATAATTCAACCACCAATAATTTGGTACTACGTAACATGTGGCTGAGGAGCTATTACTATTATTATCTAATCAACACCACCTAACCTGTGGTGGTACCAAGGAAATTTTTAACAATACAATTCCCCTTTCAATTCAGAGACGACTTATTCCTTTGATTGTCGATTTATGGATGGCTTTAAGGATATACAACCATCAGTCCATCACCTCTGTAGCAATAAGGAAACCCCCAAGCTTAAATTTGCTGTCTTTTCAACGTGTGAATTTTTTTTAAGAAACGAATATTTATGTTTTTTGGTTAAGCAAAATGTGCAATCTTGTTTAATTTACTGAGCACGAAAGTTACTTGAGTTGATACCACTATAAGTAGTCACAGGAGTGTGTACCCTATTTTCACATCAAACTAGCAAACAACCAAATGAAGATGGGTACTTTCTCAAATTCATACTTACTTGTAGTTTCATTACTCATTTTCTCAATCTCATTTGGAGTTTCATCAAAAACCTTAGACATTCACGAGAAATTTCTCCAATGTCTTTCTCAAAACTCTCACACTTACATTCCAACATACATAAAAACCAGTCCTAACTACACATCCATCTTGGAATCCAATGTGTTTAACCAAAGACCTTTATCATCATCCACCAATGTCAAACCCTTTCTTATAATCACACCCTTGCAAGAATCCCATGTCCAAGCATCTGTAATTTGTTCGAAGAAACATGTGACTCAACTTAAAGTTAGAAGTGGAGGTCATGATTATGAAGGTATCTCTTACGTATCTGATGTTCCATTTGTGATTCTTGAAATGATAAACCTCCGAGCCATCAATGTAGATGCAAAAGCTAGAACCGCATGGGTTCAAGCAGGTGCTACGGTAGGCGAACTTTATTACAGGATTGCGGAGAAAAGTCGAACTCTTGGTTTTCCTGCGGCTGTTTGTACAACGGTTGGTGTGGGTGGTCAATTCAGTGGAGGTGGGTATGGTTCCATGCTAAGAAAATATGGCCTTGCAGATGATAATATCATTGATATTAGAATAGTCGATGCTCGTGGAAAAATTCTCAACAAAAAAACCATGGGCAAGGACTTGTTTTGGGCTATTCGAGGAGGTGGAGGAGGAAGCTTTGGAGTCGTTCTTTCATGGAAGATCAAATTGGTTCCTATTCCACCTACTGTGACTATCTTTACCGTCACCAAAACCTTAGAAGAAGGTGCAACTGGGCTTGTCCATAAGTGGCAAGAAGTTGCACCAAAATTTCCCAACGAACTCTTCATGAGAGTAATCCTTACTTTAACTAATTCTACCACTCAAAAAGGAAAGACAACAATCCAAGCATCATTCAACTCCATGTACCTTGGGGATACTACAAAACTCCTACTTGTGATGAAAGAGAGGTTTCCTGAGTTGGGGTTGAAGAGTAAAGATTGTACCGAGACGAGTTGGGTTCGGTCAACTCTCTATTTCGGCAATTTTCCGGCGGAAAGTCCTCTCAATAACTTACTGAATAGGAATAAAGCAGCAAACACATTCAAGGCAAAGTCCGATTACGTAAGACACCCCATTTCCAAAACGGGATTGGAGGGGTTATGGAAAAGAGTTTTAGGAAAAGAGAATCCGGTCATAATATTCACTCCTTATGGTGGAAGAATGAATGAGATTTCAGAATCAGCAACTCCATTTCCACATAGAAATGGAACTCTATATATGATCATGTACGTGGTAATTTGGAATGAACAAGGAGGGGTGGAAGGATCTAAGCACATTACTTGGATGAGGAATTTATACAAGTATATGGCTCCGTATGTTTCAAAATCTCCAAGACAAGCTTATGTCAATTATAGAGATCTTGATATAGGTCAAAGCAAGAATGGTACTGCAGGTTATCAATTAGGTAAAACTTGGGGTGAAAAGTACTTCATGGGGAATTATAAAAGATTGGTACATGTGAAAAGTAGGTTCGATCCTGAAAATTTCTTTAGACATGAACAGAGTATTCCTTCTGTTGCCTTTTGAGTATTGTTGGAAGTACCGTTTGAGGCATGCATTAGAGATGCTAATTGTATTGTAACCAAAATATTGTGCACTCTTGCAAAACTCTATTAATGATCAATTAATGAAGCTCTTGCTTCTTGGTGGTGAGTGCGATTACATTAATTCTATTGGGCCTCATCAATAATGTCGCTTTGTTTAATAATTCAACTTCGCATTGGAAAGCCTCATTGCTCGAGGCAACTATGCAGCGACTTTGTCGGCCGTAGCTTGTATAGGCTTAGCATTTCTTAGTTGTAATCTAGGCACAAGGTGTACCGGTGTATGGTTTACCTCATGTATGAATCATGACTCGGAGTCAGGAGTCACCTCTAAATGTTTATCTAACATTTTTCTACCTGGAGCTGCTACAGCTGGGATAACTGGGCTTGTCTAGATATGGTACTAGAGGTGGCGTCCCTGGGACCATAGATTTGCAGGAGGCTGTTTTTGTGTGCAGTTATGGATGGGCGCCACATCACTTCCTCTCACCATTTCTTTCTATCCCATATCTAGACCATAATTTTTGTCTTTGGTTTTGTCCCAGTTTAAGTGTTGTCGGCCTTAATGCTAGTTTCTTACGGAGATGTGACTTTCAGTCAAAAAGCAACTAGTGTAAACTGACATTATGAATTGGGAGTTCACGCTGCTTTGCAATGCGAAAATGATAGATAGCCCCCGGTTTTTTTACCCCACATAGATACACCACTATGTGGCGTCTTTTTGTTGGTACAATCTTTAAACATGCCCTCCTTATTTATCTGGTGGGGTAGGGTGAGAGGAGATCAACAGTGGATAAAAATGCCACATAGCACATCTATGTGGTGTAAAAAACCGAGGGCTGCATAGCACTGTCGTTTGCAATGTCATAAACCAAGTTGCAGCTGTCATAAATGAATAATGGAAACACGATGATAAGTGAAAACAAATTAAGGCCTCGTGAGCCGTGTAACACTTATCCTCATAATGAATTTATTTTGGATTCTTGGTACAATCGCGCGTTATTATGGTTTTTTTTTTTTTTTTTTTTGCTAGGTCAAAAGTTAACGAGAGGAGTGAGATCCCTCACATTCTTAAAGTCACACTATCTCACATTTTTCATGATATTTTTCTTAATAAAACTTATACGTTATAATATTTGGAGTTAATATTTTGGAATACCCTCGTCTTACAATGCGTAACATACTCATAAAAACGAGCAATTTCCGAAATACCAAACATCACCATCTATTGATCTTAATTTTAACAGTTGAATTTTCGACGGCTGATTTTTAAAGCAGTAGATGGCGGAGTTACACATTTCAGAATGAGCTCATTTTTATAGATATGTAGAACTTGGTAAGAGAAATATATCTCAAAAATGTTAGCTTCAAATATGCTACCATTTAGATTATGTAAGAAAATTAGTATCAACCGTGTGAGATAACGTAAAAATAAAAGTGTGAGGGGATCCTCCCTCAAACAAAAGAATCCTATTATTTTCGTTCGGGTTTTTGGGGCTGCATAGGATTTGGAAATCCAAACAACAGATAGGGAGACCTAATAAAACTGAAAAGTCAGATTTTACCTTACCTAATAAATTTAATTTATATCAAAATCTAATCCTAATACAAACTAAATTCAAAATCAAACTAAACTCCTTCTCTCTTCTTCTTCTCAAGAAAAAATGGAAAACTCTATTGTTAAAGCATAGCTCGGTTGAACCCACCAAGCGTTGGTATGTCAAGTTTTGTTGTCATATTTTAGTGAATCAAAACTCATGTTAAGAGTCGCTTGATTATGTACTAGAGTCAACTTCGTATAGGTTAGCTTGAAAGTATTAGGATATGAGACATTACAAGTATTGTGAAGACTTGAAGATGTGAAGAAGCAAGGAGCTACAACGACAACAATCATCCTTCCACTTGAGGTTAGTGATATTTTACTTGAATTGTTTCATTCCCTAACGTATATTTCAAGTCGTGCATATTGAAAACAAAACTGCGAAGCATATTTGAACTCTAGATAGACATAGTATTAAGGAATACAATACGACGTTTATTGCTTAACCATTAAACTTTGTAGATAAGACATCGCCATAATCATTTGAATGCTATTGTGATTATGTATGGGTATGAGGTGAGGATTTCATCCTAGGGAACAATGTTTTACATGTGTTCTAAGGAATTAAGTTCATAAACTTGTTTGTGAATCGAAAAGGAAATCACCAGGCGTTATTGGTTTTGTTATTCATTGCATATCTTATGAACAACCAATATGTGTGATTGAGTATGACCGTTCACGACTTGTTTGTGTTCTTGGGAGAACTATTCACAAAGGCCTGACTTATGTATTGGTATAACTTTTATTAGTGAAACCGATCTTAAGTAATCACCTGAGATGGTATGATCGGGTTTGTGATTTTATGTCTGACCAAATATGGGAAAGGGGAACCGATCCTATTACCTAGTCAACCGAATTTTGGAAAGCTGGTGTGACTATGCACAGTACTCACATGGAAGGTAGAACCGAAAATTGTTTTGGTAGAACCGTTAAACCCATGATTGTGATTGAATGTTATTTGATCAATCGCATAGTTCTTGAAAGTCAGATGAACCAATTCTAAACTTGTTTGGAAGTGTGGCAAATCGGTTTCAAGGTTGTAAGTGTGAAAGAGAACTTACAAAGTAATGATGTCGACATACTTTGTACACGTGCTATGAATGTTTATTTCTTTAATTGCTCAAAGTTATTCCTTAATAGCTAAGGGAAGATAATCCTAGGATCGAAACATAAATAAGTTAAGAATATTTTAATTTAAGGTAATTAACTTCATTTTTAGGAAATAATAATTAGTAATGTGCATTTACTAGTTAGAGATTTTCTAAGAGATTTCGATCATTATTTTTGGACAAAGCATTTCCAGGAATTATGGAAACCAAATTTGTGCTTTAGTGAATATCTTGAGAATATTTTCGATTTTGGAAATTCCTTGGTGTCCAAACTTCCTTGTCTATAAATATTGAAGTTCGCATTTCTAGCAAACTAATCATTCGTAACAACAAGCTTCCTCTTTGTTGTGTTGTTACTGGTGTAGCCGCCTATTCGGAGAGGAGAGTAACCTAATTAGGTGAAATATCTTACGGCCTCTCAGTTTAAAGTCTTCCTCGGGATTGAGAATCTCTAGCGTGTACCGTTGGTGGAAACTAGATAATTGCGATTTATCTTTTGTTTTCATTGATTTGATTGACTAACTGTGGTTGAACTTTAATTGTACCTAGTTTGTTTATGCTTGAGAATCTTCTCCTCTGATATAAGATTCACTCAAACTAGTTCAAAGTCTCGACAGGGATCTTTAGACTGTTCTTAGTTCTAAAGACGATCTTGTGATAATCCATTGTTAACAGACTCCGTGCGTGATTGATCACAAGAGATTCAAGTGATTGTGTGCAGGTTATTATTGAAGATCTAAGAAGATTTGAAGACGAAGAAGATATTGAAGATTTCTGATTTGTGGGTTCATAATCTTTGGTGTGCAAAATACTTGTTTCGGTAAAAGAGGATCCAATTAATAATCGGTTTATCCTTGTGATAGATTGGATTGATTAATTGAGTAGATCGACATCAACACAATTCTTTGGATTAATAGTGTTGATTAGCTTAATCTTAAACGATTACTTCGGTAATTGAACATAAGATAGATCTAAGAACCTGACGAAGGAGTTTATGTTAAGATAAACAGAAGAGCCTTTGTTCGACTCATATCACTTGGTTGAATAGAGTTGATACCAAACAGATTTGTTGTTCCTTTACTGTTTGGAATACTAACTAAAGGAATTGTTCCAAGTACGTGACTTATTTATAATTTGGAGGCGTGGGAATACAGATAGAACTAGGTGAACTACAGGTTTAGTTGCTTGGTCTCAATTATACGAAGTTAGGTGTAATTTTGTGTAGCGGCTTAATCTTGAGAGTATTCAATTCTGGACAAGGTCCTGGGGTTTTTCTGCATTTGCGGTTTCCTCGTTAACAAAATCTTGTTATGTCATTTACGTTATATTTCCGCATTATAATTGTTTTATTATAATTAAAGTAAATTACACAAATGTTAATTCCTATTTACTTGATAAGTGAATCTTATTGTATTTGGTTAAGTCCGAACCTTTTTATCAAGTAACATACTTCGTCTTTATATTGTCTCGATCTTATATCCATAGACGATCACACGAAGTGTGAACCGATTAGTTGTATTGTCTCGACTCAGTTCATAGACAATCACTTTCGGAGAAAGGACTTATAGGTAGGAAAAGTTTTAGCTTGAGGTATATTTGGGTACCCTCGCCTTTTCACCTATCTTCCTCTCTTCTCAATTAATTCTCTAAGCGACTCAAGTTGATTCAATTCTCCAAACAACTCAAGTTGATTCTCAAGATGACAACAAGATCAAGAGTGATAAGATCATGCTTTGAACCCTGAAATAAGCCAATTTATTGATGTCTTTAATGGAAATTTGGTGAATCAATTTGTTCAAACACCAGTGAATCCTCCACGAATGACTTATACTAAGTAAGAATCGAAAAACCTGCCAGTTATTTTAGTGTTATTAGATTTAAAAAATAAGATCTAGTGTCGGTTTTAAATCAATAATCTAACAATATAATCCCAAATCCTCTTAGAAAATCTACCATATAATATGATGGAAAGATTCACCATACTTTAAATGCAACACTGAGTAGGAATCTCTATTCCTAAATTCTTAATTACCAAATCATGCGTTGCGCAACAGTCAACTTCCAAATCTTATAATACTGCTATTGATGGTGGTTTTTAGCTTAGGGTTAAAATTTAAAACCTTGCATCTGAAGTGACGTCACTCTGTAAGGAAACAGAGCCATGAGTGTTAACCTCTCCACTGGCATATTTATTGATCTATTCAATATATTTACATGAAATTTATCCAGACTGGCACATGTAGAAACCATCCCAGATGTTCTGTAAATTTCGGCGCCTTGGCTATATTCGCTAAATATAAGTTTCTTTGAATGTTTTTTATGCTATGTTCCCCGGCTGAACCCTTAATGTTGATATGGCATGAAAATTTGTGTTCACTCGCAGCAGAGTAGCACGAATTTACAAATATAAAGGATGAGGTTTTTGCATAAGGTATTCAATCAGAAAGCATGCTGCTCTCTGGCAATGAACTTAAAGAACTCTGTGTCAACACATATGATTCAATCAATTACTTTTGCGCCTTTCGCAATATACTAGACATTGCTTGTCGAAAGTAAGCCTAGGAAAACTAGAAAATTAATCCACCATGGATTAGTAGGTGCAAAACCTTGCCCGAAATCAGAAAACAGGGAGCCGCAGCAGCAAAGGCAGGTGTGGCCATCCCTTAGGCCAGCTGGCGCCACTTGCCATTGGCCACGCCCCATCCTAAACCGGCCCTATTTCCCTCGACCAATCAGGTCACTTTAAAATCGCCACACCCACATAAGTTGTGGTTGGGCCCATACTTGCCGGACCCATTT